>NC_058047.1:30205561-30393061 GCF_020085105.1 Siniperca chuatsi | reverse complement strand
CTCACCAGCAAACTTCTTATGAAATCTTTTTCTCTCCTTGCTCTTTTTTATTAGTAATGTGCTAAATATTCTGGTAGTGTTGACAGGTTTCTTATTTTTAACAACAGCCACTAAGACTGATCAGTTGACTAAATTATAACTTCAGTCCGATTTGTCTTGCAGACGGAGTCGAGGTGTGTGTGTACCTGTTCCGAGGCCGATCATGGGATGGAGGGCTGTAGAAAGCTTCCACAGCAGCTAGCAACCGATCACTAGGTGGCATGGGAGGGGGCAGCCGGATGTCTTTAGGGTCCAGAGGTTTATAATCACAGTCCTCAAGCTGAGCAATAGACAGTACAAGGAGGATCATGAGATATGCAGGTTTGATAGTTGTGGGTAAATAAGTCTAATGAGCCAATTTTAAAACTGTGCTGGTAGTGGATCAGAACTGTGGCAGATTTGGATTGGCCTTTTCCATTATTATTATAATCTATTTGGCAATTTTCCAAGTTTTCCTAAAACAGTGTTCTGTAAACTACTTCCGCAGTCTTGGATCATATCCATTCTGTAAGCCAATGTGACAGTGCATCAGACTTTACCATTGTTCTTTTCTCCTCTGGTAGTGTTCAATCATGCTTTTTTGTAGCAAGAAAGTAACTTTCTAAGTTTAACCAGCTAATAACATACTAATTTATTGCTCTTGTCCTCAAATCAGAAGCAGGTGACTTACTTTGACCAGCGGAGCCATGAGACCAGCTGGCAGATCAAAGTAAGGTACGTTGGGCACCAGACTGGGGTCATCTTGGACCGGATGCTGGCGATGACGCATGTGGGGTGAATGGCCGTTGAAGCCGTGCGGGGGTGGGCCAAAATCCGGGTGCTGGCCTCCACCCCAGGGAGGATGATCAGCCCCAATACCTGGGGGAGGAAGCCTCTGATTGGGATGGTGATGGGGAGGAGGACCTGGCATGTCTGGCAAACAGAGGTGGATATTGTTAAAATACACAAGAAAAGTAAATAAATATAATTGCAGGTGCAAAAACAGGTAGCTTTACAGATGCATTTAACACTAGAACCACCAATGGGTAAACTTTATCCGCAGCTATTTTTCAATTGTATGTAACTTTGTTTCAATAAAATATTCGAGTAAAAGTATGTCGCACCCCCTATTGTTAAAAATTGTCAAGATAAAGCCAGATTTGAAAAATGGGCATTTAGACCTCTAAGCAGCAGCGGGTAAAATTTACCCCTATAGAGAACGCAGTAATTTTCACGCTATTAATTTTGCACGTTTAGATAAACATTCTATGTTGCGACACCTTTTGTCTGCTACCATGCGTGAGCTGCGTCAAGTCATAGGCTAATCTTCAATTTGGATAAGAGAAAGGGAGTTATGAATGCAAAACAGGCATTACACTTGCTCAATGCATTGAGTGCAGGAGAGTCTGATGGTGGGGAGGTTTCAGAACTGAGCGATGTGTCCTGGGTTGATGTGCATTCATTTTCATTAGCCAACATAGCAAGGCTATATAAATTGGTAACTTTTGGTTACGTGATCATCAAAACTAATGCTGCAGTGGATAGCCTATTTATTTTTTTCAAACTGCCTGAATTTTGGAATTGATTAGAACTTTCTTTTCAATAAATATTTACATTTGGACTTTTAAACTTTTGTATGTGTAATTGTTTGGATGAAGTCTGAAACAAACAAGCAGAAAGAACACCGTAGATTCTTATTCTACATTATCATTATGTAGGCCTATAAAAACACTGCAATAATCAATATTTTTTTTCTAAATTGTATGCTGCATTTAAATTCAGACTTTAGAATATAACTACAACATCTACAATGCAGAGTGGATGGCATCAAAGAGTAACTACGTGCGGACGTGCCCTTCACAGATGAACAAGAGTGCAGGAAAATGACCTGCATGGCGCAACCCAAACAGAATAAAACATTTGTAAACATTTGTAAATGCCTGAAGTGCAGGAATGCTGTTTGTGAGAAATGCACAACCAAGGTGCTGAATGTTTGTGCAACGTGTGTTTGAGCAACATGTAGCAGAAATAATCACAAAATCAATGCATTCTGTGGGTAATAGTGGGTAAACTTTACCCGTTGGCGGTTTTAGGTATACAGCAACCCCTGGCGGTTTCAGTGTTAAGTAAGTTACTGATTAGTAACTTCATACCTCCAGGATAATCTCCCTGAGCATAATCAAAACGGTGTGGGGTGTACGGCGGCCTGTCATAGTGGTGTCTGGGAGGAAAGTCATCCTGCATAAAGCGTTGCGGGAAGCGTCCGAAACTGTGTGGTGGTGGTGGTTGGTTGAAAGGAGGTGGCTGCTGGTGGGGAGGGAAGGGCCCTCTGAAATGGGGAGGTCTCTGTAAAAATGCACGTTAGACAATACAGTCATTGATGTAAATGGGCAGCAAAATCATGTCCTTGCTGCAACAGAAAAAAAGTACAAAGTCAAATTCAGACTAGGATGTACTGTAATTACAGATAGTAAATGTAGATTATACCATGCAATACAATAAAAACTGGTGAAAGACATCAAAGAAAGTCAGTCCACCGTAATCATCTACCACATGCCTGTATACGTGGAGGAAATGGGGGCTCCCTCTGGCCCCACGGAGGTTGGTCAGGCTGGTTCCCCCATGGTGGCTGCTGGTCATATGAGTTCCAAGATGGAGGGCCTGGGTCAGACCCACCTGGACCGCTCCAGGGGCCTCCTTCTCTGGGTGGACCGCCGCTCCAGTTCCCTGGATCCCTCTGGTCGTTCCACATCCCCTCGTGGCTGTTCCAGGGAGGGCAAGGAGGGGGAGGCTGGTTTGGGTCAAAAGGAGGCTGGGGAAGGACAAAAGCCAGAAAGGACATGAGTGTCGCTTGTTGCCTGAAGTCTTACAACATGTCCTATCAGCAAGCAAGCATCCAATTATCGCGTTGGAGCCAATTGTAAACGTAGGGGGCGGTGCTGGACCCTAGTCTCCAGTTTTAAACACTACTCTATCCAGCAGCTGCTTTGTACACCAAAGTAATGTACAGACTAGTCACTCTCCATCACACATTGTATACAGGCCAATTTGAAGCTTCTAGGCTGTCAAATGAATAAATGTAAATGTAATGTATGGATAGCAATGATGAGCCACTGCCTTCCTGTTCCAAGCCCTACTGAGCTGTCGTATGTCAAAGCACCTACAGAGATTCAGAAGAAAGTATGCACGGACACATCTGGGTAAATTTGCTCAATTTACCAGTCACAGTGGCAGATGAATAGAAATTGTGTAAGAGAGCAATTTGTGACATTCCACAACGTAGATTGAATCGCAAGTCTGCTTGTTTCACACAGACACTTTAACGAGGAGACACAGAAAACAATGTGGCGTTTCATCGCAGGGGTTCACATTTAAGGTGTGTTGATTGATTCACGACATCAACTCATGCATTTAGTAACATGAAAACATGAATCATCCTTTTATTCATCACTCACTTTTCTGACTTTTTTTTTTTTTTAATTTGTGATGCATTTGCAAAGAAACATTACAAAGCCAGCCTGTTAAACTTGGCCAGCTTGTGCTGCATCCACAATGCCTCAAGGAAACGAAAGCTACATTTTCACAGCCTATTAGGTGAGCTTGACCTCTGTATGCACTGCAACTCTTCCTCAGAATGGATATTTTGAATGCAGCTTCATTTGCTCTGCACAAGTAAGTAAATTAAATCATTCAAAACAAACAAATTTGCTGTAAGTTACTGCTTAATGCCACGCTAATTACAACCTACTACAGCCATGGTATCGCCTAATACTGCTAGATGTTTGGCTGTCAACATGATGAAACTATTCAGAAAGTCAGTCTAACATTTGATCGTGTGGTCAGTTATAGTTGACTAATGTATGTAAACATGCCACTGTAGGAACAACGGTTAAATAACCCTCAAAACGAGCCACAACTTTACCTTATGTTGTTTTATTACAAACAAGGAACAGGGGTATGTGTACTGTAAGAATATGGGCAGCATATTTTGATACTCTATTATAATATCTTTATTTAAGATTTCAGGGGTAGCGTATTTCGATATTAGACCAATATTAAATAAAGCTCCCTCTACAGAATCATTTTATATTACACCACTACTCACTCCATGTATATTGTAAGAATATGAGGAGCATGTAAAAATACTATAATATCTAGATTTCAGGGAGATTGTGGGTCATGGGCAGAACCACTAAGCTGCACATCTCGATAGGTAGCACATCAACAGAACAACTTAAAGAGTGGCTGGTAGATTTCGGAATCCACCAGCCACAGTGGCAGGTGGACAAAAAACTAAATTTACAACACTGCGCACACACACACACACAGAAACACATAGGTCTTTACCGGCTGGTTGGGGTTCCAGGGGCCCATGTGCTGGGGGTCATACCATGCAGGCTTGTTGGAGGGGATCTCTGAGGTTCCACTGGGGTTGCTGGGGTCCTGTGGCCTGGATGAAGCTCCATCAAACTCCCCTGGAGGACGACCCGACATGGGAGGCTTAACATCCCCTGCACACATAACACACACAGACACATTACAGCACAAACATACATGTACTTGCCCAATGTAGAGCAGGTCACAATCCTATAGAGCAAAAATTAAGACAAGATACTATAACATTTTGGTTTTGTTGCCATGTAAACAATTAAATTTTATTTATATAGCGCCAATTCATAACAGAAGTTATCTCATTGTGCTTTTCCTATAGAGCAGGTCTAGACCGTACTCTTTATAATATTAATTACAGAGACCCAACAAATCCCACCATGAGCAAGCATTTGGCGACAGTGGCAAGAAAAAACTTCCTTTTTAAACAGGCAGAAACCTTGGACAGAACCAGACTCAATGGTGGGCGGCCATCCACCGCTGCCGTGTTAGGTTTTTTGTGTGTGTGTGAGTGAGTGATTGAGTGAGTGGGAAGGGGTTTGGGGGAAGGGGATAGGGTTAGGGAGGCACAATGCAAAGACCAGGTAGAATTTGTATTATTATTTTTTTAATAGTAGAATAGTGTTAATATTGATAAATGAGTAATAATAGGAATGACAGCTATAGGAAGAATAATGTCAGCATCAGTAACAGAGCCAATAACAACAACTGTAGTAGCAGTTGTCGAGCAGGAACACAGGGGCAGCAGGCGGTCCACAACCACAGACCCCGCAGCTCCGGAGGCAGAAATACCTGCTAAAAGCGACAGAACAATGAATCTGATTTCATGTATCTCTGGTTTTGTTACGTGTGTCTTCTCACCAGCTTGTGTGGTCATAAGTGGGGCCTTTTCTGGCTCAGCAGGGGTAGCTAGCTGTGCTACAGGAGCAGGCTGCGGCTGCTGCTGCTGCTGCTGCTGCTGCTTCAGGCTGGTAACAAACTCTTCGTGCTGGGTCTTCAAAGCCTGGATCTGCTGCTGGAAGGCCAGCTGGATTGGCTGCACCACCGCAGCATACTCTGTTATCAGAGACGCCTGAGAGAGAGGACAAGGGTGTGTAAAATCTGAGAATGCCAGTGTTATCAGTGAATGAAAACCACTAAGGTCTCTATTTTCCTGAAATAGGGCACAAACACAGGCCAAATCTCCAGGTACACATAAATGTGTGCATATGACCAGCGCACTTTTGTAATTTTAGTGAACACAGCAAACCACTGGCACAACATGGAAGAAACACTGAATACATTATAAGTAGGAGGAAGGTGGAGTCAGGGCGAGATTCAGTAATGACCATCACATGAGCTCCTCTCACCCCTTTAAAAGCACCAGCAGAAACAGAGGGAGAGAGGCTGTGGTCTCTGAAAAAAAAAGTTCAGAACATTAAGGCTCATCTCATTTTTGCCAGAAAACATCTTGATGATCCCCAAGACTTTTGGGAAAATACTCTGTGGACTGACGAGACAAAAGTTGAACATTTTGGAAGGTGACTTGCTGTGATAAATGGAACCATGAATTCTGCTGTCTACCAAAAACTCCTAAAGGAGAATGTCTGGCCATCTGTGACCTCAAGCTGAAGCAAAGTTGGGTTCTGCAGCAGGACAATGATCCAAAACACACCAGCAAGTCCACCTCTGAATGGCTGAAGAAGAACAAAATGAAGACTTTGGAGTGGCCTAGTCAAAGTCCTGACCTGAATCCTATTGAGATGCTGTGGCATGACCTTAAAAAGGCAGTTCATGCTCGAACACCCTCCAATGTGGCTGAATGACAACAATTCTGCAAAGATGAGTTGGCCAAAGTTCCTCCACAGCGCTGTAAAAGACTCATTGCAAGTTATCGCAAACGCTTGATTGCAGTTGTTGCTGTTAAGGGTGGCCCAACCAGTTATTAGGTTCAGGGGGCAATCACTTTTTCACACAGGGCCATGTAGGTTTGGATTTTGTTTTCCCTTAATAATAACAACCTTCTTTTAAAAACTGCATTTTGTGTTTACTTGTGTTATCTTTGACTAATATTTAAATTTGTTTGATGATCTGAAACATTTAAGTGTGACAAATATGCAAAGAAATAAGAAATCAGGAAGGGGGCAAACACTTTTGCACACCACTGTACATTCCTAGACAGCATACTCTGCTCGCTGCTCGCTTGTTTATTCAAAGTTTATTAATACTAAACCTGTCGTTTACTTTTTTTAAATTTTATTTATCTCCAGAGTAGAGTCCTACAGAAGACAGTTTACAAACCTGTACCCGCCCCACACCGGCAAAGCTCAACACGAATTGTAATTATCTCTAAATCAATTCACGACCTGTTAATATAAGACCTGACCCATAATATATAAGCAAATATACCCCCTCAAATGATCCGAACTGAAGGCACAGAAAATAAATGATCTGAGAGCACAATATGATTGATCCACTTTATTTCTGTATGCACTTTTTTTCAAAAGCTCTCCTTTATGTATTTTATTTTTAAATGCCCTCATTATACTTGAAATTAAAAAAGATTCACCACATTTACATTTAACATCTGTGTATAATAGTTATGGTTATAGGCGGCCGGGGTCTGATTCCGGCCTGGGGCCCTTTGCTGTCTCTCTTCTGCTGTCCCTATCTAATAAAGGCAAAAAAGACCCCCCCAAATAAATAGAATGTTAGTTTCTTTTATGATGTTGTTGTATACTCATTCACACCACAAATCAACAGCAATACCAGAACCGGAGGCCAAGCAATTGGCCTGTTCCAAACAGACACGTTTTGAACGGGCCCTGCACTAGTTAAAGTTACAAACAATCTTTTACTTACAGCTGATGCTAGAGATTGTTCCGATTTTAATTCTTCTCATTCTCAGCTCAGCATTTGTCACAGCTGATCATTCTATTGTAATGGATCGTCTTGAAAAGTGGGTTGGCATCAGGGATAATGCTCTAGACTTGTTTAAATCAAACAGAACTTTTTCAGTAGTCGTCGGTGATGCCTCCTCTTCTGTGGCCCCTCTGACCTGTGGTGTTACCCAACCAACGGCTTTTAACGGCTTAACTGCTAACTGTAGCTGTTCAACTCAGTTAACTGAGGAGCTAGCGGTCCTATTAACACTAGCTGACTCTGCCCAGACTGGGAGCTCAGTACACCAGGGGGAGTTTAAACACTCCATAAACAACCCAAATTTTTGTCTTATTTGTGGTCTGATATACATTAAATTCAGGTTAAAAACAACGACGCATTTGGTCTTTGCAATTGGAAATGATCTACGTGTTTTATTTGCATATAGAGCGGGAAAGTGAGATCCGATCACAAGTGGTCACTCGAGACGCCTTCTAATGCCAGGTGTGAACTGACATATTTAGAGCTGCACACTTGTGATCTGATCGCCCAAGATGCATATTAATGCCAGATAAAAACAGCCTCTAAGTCACAGCTCAAAACTAAAGGTGACTGGGCTTTTGCAGTTAGGGCCCCTAAGCTCTGGAACTCCCCCCACCTGAGGATCTGAGACTTGCAGAATTGACACCTTTTCAATTCTCAAAACTTATCCTTTGGAAAAAGCTTTTTATTCATATTTGCATACTGTTTTATTTCCAACATGTCTTATTTGTTTTATTATTGTTGTTAGTGTTTTTATCTTATATTATTGATGGGTATTTTTACCATTTTATTTTTGTATTATTTTAATTGTCAGATTTTATGTGCCTCAGTCCTGAAATGTTTTAAAAGTCCAGTCTGTAGGATTTAGTGGCATCTAGCGGTGAAACTGCAGTTGACAACCATTTGAATACTGCTCGCATCACCCTCCCGTTCCAAGCCTGTAGGAGAAACTATGGTCACGAAACTCGTGAAAAACACGAAAGGCCCTATCTAGAGCCAGTGATTGGTTTGTCCGTTCTGGGCTACTGTAGAAACATGGCGGTTCAACATGGCAACCTCTGTGGAAGGGGACCCACTCCCTATGTAGATAAAAGTGGCTTATTCTAAGGTAATGAAAACAAAACGATTATTACTGACAGGTGATTATACACTAATGAAAACATACATAAATATTATATTCCACTTCTGCCAATAGCTCCTCCTAACACACTGGCCCTTTAATCTTCGTTCAACCATGTAAAGCACTTTGTAACTTTTTTTTTTTAAAGTGCTGTAAAGTTTAAAAGTTTATTATTATTATTGAAATTATTAATTAAGTTACCGCTGCTGTGCCATCTGTGTGTAAAATTACACATAGACCATATCACAAACACTTTGGTGCCAGGAAATTACTAAACTGACGCAAAAAATAGACTAGCTCCTGAAGAAAACTCCATAATAACTGTGTTTACCCTACCGCTGGCTTTGCGCTGGCAGGAAAGCAGAGCCTTAAGTATTATTCTACTCACTTGGTACTGGCCGAGGCCCAGCGCTGGATTCTGGAGCTGCTGAATGGTCTCATCATCAAAGTACCCATTCTTCTCCCAAAGCTGCAACAACTGGGAAGGAGAAGGGGGGTGGGAATAATCACAGAAAAATAACTTTATACTTAGGGATAACAATTTCAACAAAAAAGAGATAGAGAATGTTTTTAGCTTTCCAATTAAATAAATGAAGGGCAGAACAAGCAGAAAGTGCTGAGGAACCTTTACTTACCAGCGCTGTATATTTAGCTATTTATATGAATAAATATTAGAATTAGACTGCAGCATTGTTTGCTGATATACAGCATTGGCTGACACAGTCCTAATAAAAATGACTGACTCCAGTCAGTGCAACTGACAATGATCATTATACTATATACCACTACACCATTAAATGACAATAGGAGTCCCTTAAATGACTCAAATTAAGAAATGATCAAAGATCACATTTTTGTAAATATATTTTATTATAATTATGCTGGGGAGAGTTTGAGTGTCCCATGATGTTTATATTACTACCAAGAATAAAATACTTCTGCAATCTGTAAAGAGTTAAGAATATTGAAAATGGACACAAAATCCACATTGGTCTGATACTAGTACAGCATGTACATTGGTGTGAAAAAGTGTTTGCCCCCTTCCTGATTTCTTATTTTTTTTGTATGTTTGTTACACTTAAATGTTTCAGATCATCAAACAAATATAATTCTTTGCAGAATTGTTGTAATTCAGCCACATTGGAGGGTGTTCGAGCATGAACTGCCTTTTTAAGGTCATGCCACACCATCTCAATAGGATTCAGGTCAGGACTTTGACTAGGCCACTCCAAAGTTGTCATTTTGTTCTTCTTCAGCCATTCAGAGGTGGACTTGCTGGTGTGTGTTTTGGATCATTGTCCTGCTGCAGAATCCAAGTTCGCTTCAGCTTGAGATCACGAACAGATGGCCGGACATTCTCCTTCAGGAGTTTTTGGTAGACAGCAGAATTCATGGTTCCATTTATCACAGCAAGTCTTCCAGGTCCTGAAGCAAAAAACAGCCCCAGACCATCACACTACCACCACCATATTCTACTGTTGGTATGATGTTCTTTTTCTGAAATGCGGTGTTACTTTTACGCCAGATGTAATGGGACACACACCTTCCAAAATGTTCAACTTTTGTCTCGTCAGTCCACAGAGTATTTTCCCAAAAGTCTTGGGGATCATCAAGATGTTTTCTGGCAAAAATGAGACGAGCCTTAATGTTCTTTTTGCTCAGCAGTGGTTTTTGTCTTGGAACTCTGCCATGCAGGCCATTTTTGCCCAGTCTCTTTCTTATGGTGGTGTCATGAACACTGACCTTAACTGAGGCAAGTGAGGCCTGCAGTTCTTTGGATGTTGTTGTGGGGTCTTTTGTGACCTCTTGGATGAGACGTTGCTGCGCTCTTGGGGTAATTTTGGTCAGCCGGCCACTCCTGAGAAGGTTCACCACTGTTCCATGTTTTCGCCATTTGTGGATAATGGCTCTCACTGTGGTTGGCTGGAGTCCCAAAGAAATGGCTATATAACCTTTTCCAGACTGATAGATCTCAATTACTTTCTTTCTCATTTGTTCCTAAATTTCTTTGGATCTCTGCATGATGTCTAGCTTTTGAAGATCATTTGGTCTACTTCACTTTGTCAGGCAGGTCCTATTTAAGTGATTTCTTGATTGAGAACAGGTGTGGCAGTAATCAGGCCTGGGTGTGGTGAGAAATTCAACTCAGGTGTGATAAACCACAGTTAAAACATAACTTAACAGGTGGGGCAATCACTTTTTCCACACAGGGTCATGTAGGTTTGGATTTTGTTTTCCCTTAATAACAACCTTAAAAACTGCATTTTGTCTTTACTTGTGTTATCTTTGACTAATATTTAAATTTGTTTGATGATCTGAAACATTTAAGTGTGACAAACATGCAAAAAAAAAAAAAGAAATCAGGAAGGGGGCAAGCACTTTTTCACACCACTGTATGTGCTTTTAAAATCAGCAGGTGTTTACCCTGGTGATCTTCTGCTGCTTCTCTTCCTCTACAGCGAGAAAGCTGGTGCAGTAGATGGGAACCACAACTTTCTGCAGCGCTGCCAACAAATCCTTCTGCTGCTTCCGCTGGCTGGGAGGACACATAAAAAAACACAAACATCACATTACAAAAGGCATATACTAAAAGCTGCTCAACAATTTTCACTAAATCTTTCCACAAAATCTGTTTTAATACCCAAATAAGCTTCTTTATACAAGGTGTTTCTTAATGGGACCAAGGCCGCAACTAATGGCTATTGGTCAATGTCTCAATAATTTTTTCAATTAATCATTTAGTCTATAAAAATGTCAACAAATAGAAAAAATGACAATGCAATTTCCCAGAGCCCAAGCTGCCACCTTCAATTGTCAGTCCAAAACCCAAACTTATTCAGTTAAAAGTGACATAAAAGAGAGAAAAACAGCAAATCCACAAATTGGAGAAGCTGCAACAAAATGTGTCCCATTTTTGCTTGATATATGTTAAAAATTAAACACTTTGTTGTACTTTTTCACAATTGACTGTTCGATTACACACTGACAAATTGTTATTAGACAAGCCATTTTGTAAATGCTTACATGTTAAACTCCAGCAGTTTCATTGTACCTTGTATGCATTTAACATACACATTTCAATTAGTGAAATCAAATATAAAACTTAATTAAAGCTGCAAGCAGCGATGAGCAGGCCCTCACACCTCCTGCACATGGGGGCATGACGCATCCGTGACGTGGTTACCGGAGGTCGGTCGACGCGGCACTGAATTTTGGACACTGCACAAAAGGAGTTAAATCCAGTCGATGATCTGGATCTTCATCCCCCAGGACATTAATCCTGACTTCTCTCTCCTATTTTGCATGTTATCATGGCTCTATCTCCCTTTGTTTGTTTGTTTGTTTCTCCTCTCTGTCTGAAAGGATTTGTTAGATCAAGTGATGGTTGTCACACAAGGCTTACTTCCTGTTTCAAGTAGGTGGCGCAATGAATATAACTCCTAATTGGCATGTAGACGTCCTCAGGCCAGGACTACTATCAAACACGTGAAACTTGGAAAAGACGTGACGATGTGGAGCCGAGGTAGCACAGTTACTAATTTTGAAACATCACAACGTCTAGGAGTTTGTTAAAGTATGGAGCCTGTAAATGGCAAGAAAATAGCCTAAAATTGAACTGTAAATTCAAAATGGCTGACTTCCTGTTGGGTTTAGAGTATTTTTTAAGTCTAGAGATGATATATCTGCCCCACAAATTAAGTACATGTAGGTGAAACGGACCAAGAGGGCTGCTTCGTCGAAATTTTGTAGGGGTCCATATCCAGCCATTTTGCCACAACCAAGCCCCAAAACCATATCAGATAACAAATGACGCACACGTCAGAAGGGGTGCAAAGTTTTGCGAGTTTTCAAGCATCCATAGCCCCTCAAAAACAGCTTCCTGTTTTATGTCGAATGACGCGTTGTCACGGCAACAGCATTTGATGAAAACTCATAATCTTCACAATAAAGCATCATAAAAGGTCTTAAGGCTTTTCTGCCAAAATTTGAGGTGGATCTGGTCAACCTGCTAGGAGGACATGAAAGTATAAAACATGTAATTTCCTGTAGCCAGTAGATGGAGCTATGACTATGAGTGAATACTGGCATGTACAGTGAAGTGAAATCTTCCTGATTTCTTATTTTTTTGCATGTTTGTCACACTTGCAATGAGTCTTTTACAGCGCTGTGGAGGAATTTTGGCCCACTCATCTTTGCAGAATTGTTGTAATTCAGCCACATTGGAGGGTGTTCGAGCATGAACTGCCTTTTTAAGGTCATGCCACACCATCTCAATAGGATTCAGGTCAGGACTTTGACTAGGCCACTCCAAAGTTGTCATTTTGTTCTTCTTCAGCCATTCAGAGGTGGACTTACTGGTGTGTGTTTTGGATCATTGTCCTGCTGCAGAATCCAAGTTCGCTTCAGCTTGAGATCACGAACAGATGGCCGGACATTCTCCTTCAGGAGTTTTTGGTAGACAGCAGAATTCATGGTTCCATTTATCACAGCAAGTCTTCCAGGTCCTGAAGAAGCAAAACAGCCCCAGACCATCACACTACCACCATATTTTACTGTTGGTATGATGTTCTTTTTCTGAAATGCGGTGTTACTTTTACGCCAGATGTAATGGAACACACCTTCCAAAAAGTTCCACTTTTGTCTCGTCAGTCCACAGAGTATTTTCCCAAAAGTCTTGGGGATCATCAAGATGTTTTCTGGCAAAAATGAGACGAGCCTTAATGTTCTTTTTGCTCAGCAGTGGTTTTCGTCTTGGAACTCTGCCATGCAGGCCATTTTTGCCCAGTCTCTTTCTTATGGTGGCGCCATGAACACTGACCTTAACTGAGGCAAGTGAGGCCTGCAGTTCTTTGGATGTTGTGGTGGGGTCTTTTGTGACCTCTTGGATGAGTCATCACTGCGCTCTTAGGGTAATTTTGGTCAGCCGGCCACTCCTGGGAAGGTTCACCACTGTTCCATGTTTTCGCCATTTGTGGATAATGGCTCTCACTGTGGTTCGCTGGAGTCCCAAAGCTTTAGAAATGGCTATATAACCTTTTCCAGACTGATAGATTTCAATTACTTTCTTTCTCATTTGTTCCTGAATTTCTTTGGATCTCTGCATGATGTCTAGCTTTTGAAGATCTTTTGGTCTACGTCTACTTTGTCAGGCAGGTCCGATTTAAGTGATTTCTTGATTGAGAACAGGTGTGGCAGTAATCAGGCCTGGGTGTGGCTAGAGAAATTCAACTCAGGTGTGATAAACCACAGTTAAGATATGTTTTAACAGGTGGGGCAATCACTATTTCACACAGGGTCATGTAGGTTTGGATTTTGTTTTCCCTTAATAATAACAACCTTCATTTAAAAACTGCATTCTGTGTTTACTTGTGTTATCTTTGACTAATATTTAAATTTGTTTGATGATCTGAAACATTTAAGTGTGACAAACATGCAAAAAAATAAGAAATCAGGAAGGGCGCAAACACGTTTTCACACCACTGTAGATGTCTTCAGGGCGGGATTCTTATGAAATGTGAAGTTTGGGACAGATTTGATCAAATACAGTCCATTTAACAACTACTTCCTGTTTTACAGCAAAATATGGAAATTTGACGCCACGGACACACTATTCAACGAAAACTCAAAAGCTTCACAATTTAACATCCCAAAAGGTCTTTTACACAACCCAAATTTGAAGTCGACCTGATTAATTCTCTAGGAGTTTGTTAAAGTACAGACCCTATAAATAACAAAAAAAACTTTATATTCAAAATGGCTGACTTTCTGTTGGGTTTAGGGTAAGTCTAGTGATGATACCCAACTTTTGTACATCTAGCTCAAAGTAAAAGGAGGGGGCTTTGAATTTGAAAACTGTTATGGGGGTCTATTGAGCCAATTTGTCACACCCTAAGCAAAGACCCTTATCAGCCTGCTATTTTTGCCAGTTCTGATGAAGTTTCGTAAGGTTTTGAGCATCCCTTGCTAATCAAAAATACGTTTGAAGAGCAGAATAGTAAATAAAGCTGCAAGCAGCGTTAAATGGGCCCTCGTCTCCACATGTGCCTCAGTGGGAGGAACAGCCGCGGCCTTGTGACCAGAGACCGGCTGACACCGCTGTGATTCTTCAAGACCATCGGGCACTGTGCAAAGGAGTTAAATATCACTTCCTGCGTCCACTATGTGGCACTAGAGAACATGCACTAATTATACACATATTGCCATGTATCAAGTGTAGATCACACAATAAAACTCCAAATTAGCCTTTAAAATGTCCTCAGCCCAGGACGCTTATCAAGCATGTGAAATTTGGAAAAGATCCAATGATGAGGAGCTGAGGTAGCACAGTTACTGATTTTGGAACACAGAATCGCCACGGCAACACCATTTGAGGAAACCTAAAAAGCTTCGCAATTTAGCATCGCAAAGGTCTTTAGATTGCACTGCCCAAATTCAAAGTCGATCCAATTAATTCTCTAGAAGGAGTTTATTAAAGTACGGAGCCTGTAAATGGCAAAAAATGGCACGCTAAATTAAAAATCTACTGACTTCCTGTTGGGTTTAGGATATGGCTTTTTATAAGTCTAGAAATGATATACCTGCCTCCCAAATTTCGTACATCAAGGTAAAACGTACTGCGGGGGCTGCTTTGTAGGAGGCACTATCCAGCCATTTTGCCACACCCAAGCCCCGGACTATACCAGAAAACAAAAACACACCCCTTCGGACGCATGTGCCAAGTTTCCTGAGTTTTCCACTATCCCTAGCCGTTTTGAAGGCTAAAAGTCATAGGGGGCACTATAGAGCCGACATGCCACACCCAAGCCCAAAAGTGAACACAAATGGAGTGTTATATAGCCCCCCCCCCATTGGGGCTATATAACACTCCCTAGAAGGCTAATTACATTTATTTTCTGATGATGAACAAAGTGTAGGAGTAAAGTAATCCACGTGTTTACGTATGCATTTACGTTTGTGTACCAGTGATGGAGAACGTCATTGGTTAAATAGATGAGATGTAGGCGAAGCTCAAAATGCGCTCCATCAGCAGTGATGCGGTTGCGAAGATGTGATGTCATCAGTTCACAGTGCTGTGGAGTCTTGGCGTTGTTGAACATCCAGTTCTTACCAGCCTGTGAGGAAGACAAACACATGAGTGAGATGAAGGTTTTTCTTCAATCATATTAGGAATCTATGTCATCTCCATTATGGCAGACTTACAGAGATAGCATCTTTGGTGCAGGTGTCTATGATGGGCTGTAGCAGGTTGTCAAATTCTGTGATGTCCAACTGAGTTTCCAGCAGCAGTTTTTGGGTCTGCTGCTCCATAGCCAGAGCTATGGCTGCAGTCACTTGTTCCTACATTGAAAGGAAGAGAAAAAACATAAGAAAATGCAACCATTCTTCTTCAGCCTGCCCCCCGTTCTCATGATGTTCCCCTTTAGAGTAAGAGGAATTAACAGGAAGGAAACAAAATAATAGAAGATGCCAAACCAAACTTGGTTCTCATCAGGGAAGACAAGAAGATGAAGGGCTATCATACATTTGTATGATAACAGAGTAGAACAACTACATTTCACACCGTTTTTCATTATTATTTTGGAATTTTACTTAATTATGTATTCACCGGCATTTACTTCCCTTGCATGTACAACATTTCTGATCCATGTTTTGTTTGTTGAAATAGGGTTACTCTTCTGTATGGGTTTAAATTCATAAGGTTTGGGCCTTGATAAAATGTTTATTCACACTAATACGGGGTGTTGTCAAACACAGCTGTGTTTCATTTGGTAAAATTCACCTCACCAAAACAATTTTGCCACCGCAAAAATCCCTTAGCTGACTACTTATCTGGCTGGCTACTCAGAAATTTGGGGAACACCCTGAAAGAGCATTGCTCATCATTCCAGATTTATAATTTCTTTCTTGCTCTGTACCTGTCTGAGTGTGTGCAGATGCTGTTCCTGTTGCTGCAGATTCCATTGACTCTGTTGAATGAGCTCATCGATAGAGGGCGCAGCAGGCGGAGGAATCGGAGGCGGAGCGATCATTGGTATCGGTGGAGGAGGAATATCAACCACATCTTTGGCGCCTGGGTTGTACATTTCTGCAAAAACAGCAGCAGGAAAACAGCAGGCAATATGAAAATTTTAAGTCTGTAGGTTTGGTAAAGGGCTGATGCTGTACGACTACTCCCGTGATGTAGACGCCCAAAGAGAAAGATGTATTCCATAAATCATGTACAAGGCAGATATTGCGTTGTTTGTTTACACAAAACTATTTCAATTAAAGTGACCTAAAGCTCAAATAAGATGTAATAGTTTACATAAACCAAGCAGATGAAACATTCCAGGAACAAAGCAGAAGAGTTAACAAAAGTTAAAAAACATGCAGCCTGCATTAACACAACCACTGTTGTCATTCCTAACCCACTGACTACTGCAGGAACAACAGCTGCAGAAAGGAAACATGTTGGCATCTCCAAAAATCATAAAAGAAAGATCAGAAGCACCAAGGCTTGCAAACATAGAACAGAAATACTGGTTACTTAACTACAGCTGGGCTGCACAATGAGATGAAATCACATTTCCATATTTCCAAGAGGTGGAAATATTTTAAAACCAATAAACCCATTTTATTATTCACCCTTTGATGGATAGACATAATCCCTGGCCTACATAAAGATGTAATTTTAAAAAATGCTTTATTATATTTAAACGTATGTAATTCTAACTAGGGATGTCCCGAGTTGATAAATAATTTAATAATAATGCAAGCTGTCAAAAATGCCTCCCTCAGTTAAATTCTGGCTCCACAAATTTGAAATGTATGCTGATTTTAGGCCCTAGTTTGACAGCGATGTGGCACAACAGTAACGAGAATGACAGCTGCCCTGAATCCTAAGAAGAAGCATTCCAGAGACAGACAGATTAAAAAACAAGGCCTTGCTTAAAGACATGTCACCAGGCTCCTCTTCCTGTTTATCTGAGCAAACCTGACAGCTTAAAGATGGCCTTTTAACCATTTGAGATATCTTCAGTCAAGTCTCAAAATAACAATACAGCACAAACTCAAAAAGAAAAACATCCTAACATGAAAAATGCAAATGAAAACAAACCAAAAAGCTTTCAAGCACAGGTGTGATAATGTCCAGCAAAAATGTGAAAAAACAAAATGTGACTTTCCAACTGGAATCTTGAATTCGTCTGACAAATCTGGTTCCAAATAAATACCTTCAGATTTATACTCCTCCCCATCGTGGGTAAAGGGATCTAAGTGGAGAAAAGCAAACTTTAATGCATTTCAGTGGTATTACATGACTGACAGAAGAACTCAATGCAACCCTGCACAACACTGTGCTATTATTACGAGACCATTGATCACCTGACCATCATTCATTGACCAAAACTGTAGGTGCTTAAGAAGCTCTGACTGCCCCTACATAAGCAACATGGGGCATTAATAGATGATGAGTAAAAACTGAGTAAATACATAATACTACAGTTAAATAACTGTACCCATTTGTAAAAAAGAAAAAATAAAGTAAAAAGAAAAAAAGCATTATATTGGTTCCTATGTGTAATGATTTATCTATGTCCATTTTTTCCCAGGGAGCATTTTCCATTTTCCTCACAGTACTGTTGTTTTTACAATGATAAGAAGGGGGTGACAGAATATCCAGGACAAGGACTGGTGCGCTGTTTTTTTACATTTGGCCTTGCTGGCAATGGAGTGCAGGCAGCATATGAGGAGGCAGGTCTGAAGTTGAGCAAACAGTCACAGGTGGTAGAGATGCTATGGTAAACTTCAATTTCATCTTTTTACAGCTTGTAAGCACTTGCAGAGACAGTACAATACCTTTTCTATTTAGATTCAGCCACTAAAAGCCATGTGAAATATGTGCTTAATAGTCTTGTTCACAACGCTGTTAGTAAAAGGTATTTTGTTTACTCGGAGACATCGATTCAGGTTGGCATAAACGTCACGTGCAGGGCATTGTGTGCTGAATTGAAGGGGATTGGAAACTACACCCACATGGCTCAAACAAACACTGTGCTGGTCAGGTTTTGGAGCGCATCCAGTGTTTAGCATCAGTGGTGATTAAATGAGCAATCAAAATAAGTGTATTGATGGGAAATAAGAGGCTGATACATGCAAGCTGTGTCCCAATTCAACTGCCTTACACTTAAATGAGCTTGGCCTGTGAGTGTGTAAGAACCACCAAAGAAAAAAACTTTGGTTTACATGTTACTTAACTTATTTACATATTCAGTTTAACATTTGACTCATCAGATATGAGGGAGACATTGTTATATATATATATATAATATATATATATATATATATATATATATATATATATATATATATATATATATATATATATATCCACAAATTAAATACCTGACATAAAGTACTTCATATCGAAAAACCATATTAGAATCCATTACTTCCATCAACCAGCTCATTGATTTTCAACATGAGCTGTGCTAAACTTGTACAAAACTTGTTACATATTGGCAAGAGGGGGAACCCGCTGAAATGGAGTGCAGGTGTCATATGAGGTGGCAGGTGTGAAATTTCTATCAGCTGAAACCAAAGAGCAACAGGTGCTTTGGTGAACTTATTTTACAGTATCTTTTCACAGCTTTAAGTGTTGGCAGAGACAGTATAGTACCTTTTCCATTTTGATTCAGCCACAATAAGCCATGCAAAATGTGTGTTTTTTTAGTCTGTATTGTTTAAGAGTTGTTAGTACACGTGATATTGTGCTTACGTGCCACACAATGCTGACCATTCGGGTTTTGGGATTGCACCCATTGCAAACAATGGTCTAATGCACCCAGAGCTATTAAAGGACATGGATATTTTAAATTGTATTGATATGAATGGTTTGGTATATACAGTGTTATTGCCCACCACTAATAAGAACCATGCCTAAATACAGTTAACAATAAAATTGACAACATTCTGATTTGAATAATGAAACAACTTGATCATATGTTAACACAATTAAGAAATACAAGTTGCCATTGGGTGCCAACTGTGGGTACTTAATCATTTTGTGCCAAGGACACAATTTAATCTGTGCTCAAAACATATTATGGTTCCATACCCAGCCGTACCCTTGATCCAAATAAAGAGTGAATTCTAAGTTCAGTTCAGGACTGGTCATCTCCATGTGGCTTTGCTTTGAAAACATGGCCTAAAAGATGGAGGCAACTTGTGGTTGTACTGCTGCTCTACTGTAGAACACAGCTGACATGGCAGCAGAAAAGAGCTACCCTGTGCTATAAGTAAGCACAATGAAGTACAGCATTAGCTTGATAGGGATGCTTAGGTAGGCTTTGGATGCCTATAACATAAAAAGAAAAAAATCCACTCTAAAATGGAAAAACATTATTAATATGATGTTGGAGAGTTCAATCAACAGTTTCTCCCAAAAAAGGAAATAATACAGCCCACATTTTCTGTAAATGGGTGCACAAGGTGTTCTAATTGGGTTATATGCCTTAAATACGAGTTGACACAGGACATGCATTAATTTGATGAAATTAATAAAATGTTTATCACTTATTGGCTTTTCTTTTTTATTCAAATTGTACAAGCTACATTTTAATTGAATGTCTTGATTATTTTCATGAAGGCTTTAGTACTGGGAACTGAGCATTCCAACATCATACAAATATCTATGTGCAAAATCTGTTTTTATGGTGGACTGCCCCTTTAACTACATACGCTGCTGTTGCTCCATAGCAAGCTTGCACTTGTAGTAGCTGAAGTATTCTCCCCCAAAGAGGAAGGAGAACTTAGGGTTGTCTTTCTGCTTCTCCATTGTCATCTTTTCAAACTCTGGCCCGTTCCGAGCAACAAACTGGGCCAGCTTGTCAATGACATTCCTCAGTTCTTGATCTGCACCAGGAAAGAGAAGAAGAGGAAAAAAAATACAGTCAGAGCTGACAGCTAGTGATCTGTCTAAAAGTAATGGCAATCAAATAACAAAAGATAGGAAGAAATTACAGTGACCTGTGCTTTTTTGACACTTTTAGAACATTTATTCTGTCTTGACCACAGTTTGTGCCTCTTATGAATTATCATATTCCAGTTACAGAACTAAGCAGTTTTTCTGAAAGACAAATATCCAGTGATCTTTGAAGAAAACAGGAAGTTTTGAAGGTGTTCCCAGAATCCTCAAAGACTTTTGAAAAAATAAATAATGATAATAAAATGTTGTAACTTTGGTTCACTTTGTTCAAATTGAGCAAGGAAATATGCCATTTCAGGCTATCATCTATGTTTGGATTAGGAAACACCTTTGCAACTTGGGAAACTAGTTAAAAATGTTTTACTATGCAGCAGACATTTATTTTTCATCCAGATGGTTAGAATAGTCTTTGAAGATTCTGGAAATACATTAAAAACATTGGTAAGTTTACTTAAAGGATATTCTGGGTTTTTCGGAGATTGCTGCCTGGCTATTTATCTTTAAGAAAACCCAAAGAGGCACAAACCAGGGCTAATTCTGACCATCAACGTGAAAACGTAATGTAATATCTGTAATGTAATAATGTAATAAATGATATGCATTTGATCAGCTGAGCTTGTGCTTTCAATCTTTAACACCTAAATTCCTGCTAAAGACACACATACTCAACTGTGTATAGGCATCTAACGATTTTCATGGCACCTGATTTTTAATTTACACGCAGATATTAGTGACGTAGGAGAGGCAATCCTAATTCATAGTCTGCACCGGAAATCGATGTTTTAATGCACACCACTGACTGTAGAATGCGCGGTGACCATATCACATAAAGTAGCTAACTATGAACCTTTCTGCATTTGCTACTTGACTAACGTTAACTTTATACCTGACTTATCGAGAATGGCATCAAATTTTAAAACAAACAGGGGAAAAAAGGAAATCGCAAACTTGGACGAAAAATAAATAACTTTAGCCGTGAAAGTTCACGTTAGCTACCTTAAAAACACCTTGAAACAACAAAGTGTTAGCTGTTAACGTTACTATACTATTCTATCACCATTGTTCATAAGTGTAAACAAAAACCTGTTAGATACACATTTAGCTACTAATATTACTAACGTTAGCTGAAATGCTAAATGAAGCGGTAATGTTAGCTGTGTAGTACAGCAGTAGCTCCAGGTAGCATGGGTGCTAGCTAACGTTTAATGAAAATCATACAACGCTGCAACGTACTGCTCACCTTCGGGGGGATTGGGGATATCCATGTTTGGCTTTAGGTACAGCGAACCCGCCGAACCTTAACAGATAGTCCAGAGATCAGACAGCTCGTTTTGTGTTTCTCTAAATGCTTTATAAAATTGACCCAAAAAAAAAACACTTGCATTGCTCCTCTGACGTACAACGGAAGTATGATACAGAAACAACGACACGAAAAACAGCCGTCTGATTTGTCTACAGCGCCACGTGGAGCTCTTCTTCTTGGATTTATAATGGCAGACTAGGCGCGTTTAACACATTGCTGCCTCACTCTGGATGGAAAGATCACTACTTCTTCTTCAGGTCCCAATTGTCTAAATCCTTTGATACAGGCCTGTAGTACGAAGAAAGTCAATGATATTTCTAGCAGTTTGGTTTTTATTTTTACTTTTCCCTAGTAACTTTTTTTGTCCACCTGCCACTGTGGCTGGTGGATTCCAAAATCTCCCAGCACTCAATTTTTTTTACCAGCCACTTTCTTAACAGCTGTTCTATTGAAATGTGCTGCTTAGCTGTTCTGTGCATGACCCACAATCTCCCTGAAATCTTAAATAGAGATATTATAATATAGTATTTCAACATGCTCCCCATATTCTTACAGTATACATGGAGTGAGTAGTGGTGTAATATAAAATGCTTCTGTAGTGGGAGCATTATTTGATATTGGTCTATCGAAATACGCTACCCCTAAATCTTAAATAAAGATATTATAATAGAGTATCAAAATATGCCCCCCATATTCTTACAGTACAGTTACCCTTGTTTGTAATTTAAAAACATGAATAAAAGACGTCATAATATTAAGAGTTATAACTTTATGGGATATACACAACTGGAAATGGAAACACATAAGGAAAAAATTTTCGACAAGGCAGCATAAATCGTCCAAACACCGGCAGTGTGTAACTACATGTAAAAAACATAATAAAACAAGATTTATAATATTCAAGCAATAGGCTATTTTGTTTCATAAGGTAAATATCTAAACTCTTAAGAAAATACTGATATTCTCTCTGTCATACACACACAGTAGGTGTAATGCTATGTGTGCCATACGTGCACTCGCAAATTGTGGCCCGTTTCGAAGGTTATGTAACATTAATCGCTGTTCCTATGGTGGCAAGTTTACATACATTAGTCAACTATAACTGACCACACAATCAAATGTTAAACTGACTTAATGAATAGTTTTATCATGTTGAGAATATTACTTGACAGTCAGCCAAACATCTAGCAAAGTAGTTTTAGGTGATACCATGGATGTAGTATGTTGTAATTAGCGGGACATTAAGCAATAACTTATAGACGAATGAACACAAGTAGTTTGTGTTTTGAATGATTTAATTTACTTACTTGTGCCGAGCAAATGAAGCTGTATTGGAAACATCCACTATGAGGAAAAGTTGCAGTGCATGCAGAGGTCAAACTCATCTAATAAGCTATGAAAACTACTGCCCTCAACTTTTTATACTCTTCCCCTTACAAACAACTGGACATTTCCTGAGGCATCTACAGTGGTGTGAAAAAGTGTTTGCCCCCTTCCTGATTTTTTTTTTTTTTTTTTTTTTGCATGTTTGTCACACTTGTTTCAGATCAACAGTGGTGAACCTTGCCAGGAGTGGCCGGCCGACCAAAGTTACCCCAAGAATGCAGCAACGACTTATCTAAGAGGTCACAAAAGACCCCACAACAATATCCAAAGAACTGCAGGCCTCACTTGCTGATGTGATGGTCTGGGGCTGTTTTGCTGCCTCAGGACCTGGAAGACTTGTTGTGATAAATGGAACCATGAATTCTGCTGTCTACCAAAAACTCCTGAAGGAGAATGTCCGACCATCTGTTTGTGACCTCAAGCTGAAGCAAACTTGGGTTCTGCAGCAGGACAATGATCCAAAACACACCAGCAAGTCCACCTCTGAATGGCTGAAGAAGAACAAAATGAAGACTTTGGAGTGGCCTAGTCCTGACCTGAATCCTATTGAGATGCTGTGGCATGACCTTAAAAAGGCAGTTCATGCTCGAAAACCCTCCAATGTGGCTGAATTACAACAATTCTGCAAAGATGAGTGGGCCATAATTCCTCCACAGCGCTGTAAAAGACTCATTGCAAGTTATCGCAAACGCTTGATTGCAGTTGTTGCTGCTAAGGGTGGCCCAACCAGTTATTAGGTTTAGGGGGCGATCACTATTTCACACAGGGCCATGTAGGTTTGGATTTTGTTTTCCCTTAATAATAACAACCTTCATTTAAAATCTGCATTTTGTGTTTACTTGTGTTATCTTTGACTAATATTTAAATTTGTTTGATGATCTGAAACATTTAAGTGTGACAAACATGCAAAACAATAAGAAATCAGGAAAGGGGCAAACACTTTTTCACACCACTGTAGATGTCTTCAGGGCGGGACTCTTATGAAATGTGAAGTTTGGGACAGATATGATCAAATACAATCCAGTTAACAACTACTTCCTGTTTTACAGCAAAATATGGAAATTTGACGCCACGGGCACACTATTCAACGCTTCAACGCTTTATTCATAGCTCTGACCACTGATCACAAGCTTTGTTCCACCAAGGAACTATTTTCCTTCTTTTAAACCCCTCCTTTTTAGGGATGGATCCTCCCACTGCCCCCATAAGCAAACCACATAGAGACCAATTCCAGCTCTCTTCACCCCCCTCACTATCAACCCTCCCAACTGCTTGTATATAGTTGTCACAAAATTTCTCCCAATCTGCCCTGGAATAATCTAATCAATTTAGGCTGCCCACCCTATCAACAATCAACCATCTCCTGAAACATCTTAAAATTAAAAAATGGTCACTGCCCATTGTATATCGATCAAGAAGATCCCACTCAACACATCTCACTAACTCTCCTGAAGCATTAGTTAAATTAATACAGGACACTGTGTTGCAGCATATCTAGAAACGGGTCACCCTACCATCATTCATAATGAATTCCTCAACCACTGCCCCATTTGCATCTCGAGTTTTACTACCCCCTAATGGGTTGTGAGAATTAAAATCTCCCACCCAGATAACAGGCTGTCTTACTTTGTCCATTATGTGATCGAAATCTGCCTCTGATAATCACTTGCAAGGGTTATACATATTCACCAAAGATATTCTTCCATTTGAACACCATATCTCTGCTATTACACACTCAAGAGCAGACACAACCCATTCTTCTACACTGTCTCCCTAATTTAATAAACAGTGCACAGCCCCCACCAGCACTATCTTGGCGATCCTCACTCAAACACTCATATCTAGGTATTGCAAAGTCCAAACATGGTTTGAGCCAAGTCTCCTGTACATAAATTATTTCTGGTTTATCCTTGAATGCATCTACAAATCTTTTGAGCTCTTGTCCATTGGCCAGAAAACCCATCGCGTTCCCCTGAAAGATATAAAACATCAACATCATCATCAGCTTCTGACTCCATCCAGTTTGACCTCTGAGACATTTTGAAAGTCACATTCAAAATGTGTCAATGGTTAGTTACTTCTTTGAACTGATGAGCAGTTAGCACCTGCCATCAGTGTATGAATGTGTGTGAATGGGGTAAATGTGATATGTCGTGTGAAGCGCTTTGAGTAGTCGGAAAGACTAGAAAGGCGCTATACAAGTACATTCCATTTCCATTAGTTTTGAGCTTGACCACATATGCTTGCAGCTCAGCCGGATCCAGTGCTCCAAAGCCTAAATACTTCTGAGCTGCCTTGGCCACCTCTCTCACCACATCATCTGGTATTGGTACCACTTTTGGAACAATGCCCGCTCCCATAGACCGACCTCCTCCCATACCATCCAACTGCTTCTGCATAAGACACTCCATTTGACTCCTTGATCAACTGGACCTTTACTGCCTATACATATTGCCCACAACCTCAATATCTAGCAAAATGCCTCCCCCCACAACTTCCGCATTTTGGACTGCCTACGCTACTTTAGCCCCATGTATTACCTTTGCCAAGTCCTCCATAGAAACATCCAAAGATACTCCATAAATCACTCCCTTTGAAACGCCCTTCTTACCTGTAGCAAATTATTCCACCCCTTTAACCCTATATTGCCCTGTGCTACTGTGTAGCCTCCAGGCCATGATAAAACCCCCAAATCAGTGATCTGTTTCTCTGGTTTTGAGAACAGGGGGTGACAAAGACATGTCTGAACAATTTCTCACACAAGTCCAGCCTAATGTGCTCTACAAAAAAGCATCTTGGACCACTAAAGATTGTCCACCAATTAGAATTTTTTGAAAAACATATTTTTGACATCTCCTCCTAAACCACGGGTGGGCAATTCATTTTTACAAGGGGCCACATGAGAAACCTGAATTGTGTCAGAGGGCCAAACCAACGATAACTTGAACTTAATTCTGCTCAACTTTCTTCAATTGTAAAATGCACTAAATTATATTTTTTGAATAGCTAGTACTGATAATCGGAAGAATAAAACTATTCTGTAAATATTTATGTTAGGCAATGTGAAATTGTGGTGTATAGGTCAAATAAGAAAACAAAAACAATTATTGAATCAGTGCAATTTATTTTTAACTTGTTAATCTCCACAAACAATTAAAAACAGTCTTTATCTGAATGCTCTGGGATGTCATGTCCTTTCTTAACACAGAAATCCTGAATCTGGTCTCTCAGGTCCCAGACACTTTTCAGTACTTTGCCAAGGCTGAGCCACCTGACAGTGCAGTGATAGCTTATGTCACCATCTCATTTTCCTCCAAAAATGCAACAAATTGTCTGTGATTTAATGCTCTCGCTCGGATGAAGTTAACTGTTTTAGTTACAGCATCAACAGCATGGTTCATTTTTAACACTGTCTTACATCAAGCTTATTGACAGTTGCATAATGCTTGTTGATATCTTATCTAGCTTTCAAGATATTGACCAATGAACTTCAAAAGGGGAGTTGCTCCCCACATTAATAGGCCAAAATCAACAACCATTGGGCCAATCATCACAAAACTAACAGGATATATCAACAGAAGTACCTGAAACATACCCTGACAGTTTCTTTCAAATCAACCACTAGGAGTGTGCTACGAATTCAAGAAATGGGCGTGGCATAACACAAATCAGACTATAAATCAGAAATTGTTTGTCCAATCATCACAAAACTTCCAGGATATGTCCACATAAGAACCTGAAACATACCCTTCAAGTTTCCTTGAAATTTCAGTGATGTTGCTAGGTACACGTCCTACGTCTCTGACGCATTAAAATCCGAAAGGATGCAGTGAACTCACTGTTGACGCATCCAGGGGACGCACCATATTTTTTTCCCTAATAATGCTAAAGTACATTGTGAACAACAAATTCGTCTTGAAATTATAGAAAAAAACCTTGCTGTTAAAAACCCTGTTTCTTACCGTCTGCGCATATACTGTATCTCTGCAGCACCAAACGGGAAGCATCAAACAGGGTAGTTACTTTGGTAACGACCAAAAAAACTTCTCAAATACTGTCTCACACACAATAGAAGGTGAATTAACAGTGTTATGAGTTGGTGTTTAATTTGGTGGTTCATTTTTGAAACGTTTGCCGCTCATTCCCACAGTCTTCTCCCACTAAAATAGCACAGCTAAACAACTTTGAAGTACACTGAACTTCAAAGTTTACTGAGCATTTAAATTTAGTTGGGCTAAAAGATACAATTTCATTTTAAAAGTAATCTTAATAAAAATTATTGATTAAACTATTTAATTCCAAAAAGTCTGAACTGGCTTGTTTTGTATCATATTCCCATTAGAGTCATGGCAGGATGTGTAATTGCACAGCTAATTGTCATCGTTATATCCTAAAATCAATTGTATTTATTTATAGATATTTCATTTTTGGCCGTTGTATCAGTTTTAATCAGTTACCATAACGGTCTATAAAGAAGCTAAATAGTAAATTTGTTAAATTTAACTTGGCAGTCATCCATATCTCACACATCCAGTTTTTGATCTACAGATGTAAACTTCAGGGTTACTAACCAATTCCAAACTTGAGCCTTTCTGGCATCAGTGCTTAAGATTCTCTAGAAATGCTGGGATTGTTGCTGTAAAGATGTACAGCAAATATCAGCAGAAGACACATAATTATAGACAAGTTGTTGACAGACTCACTAAAATGGAAAAGCACCTCTATAGGAAGTAAGTAAGGATCTCACACACAGTGAAAAATCTACTTTAGACTAGTGCGCATGCGCCAGCCCACATGCTGCCTGTTGCCGTAGCTCCGTCTTGTCGTCTTACTTTTTCCTCTGACATAAAGGCGAGCTACTGTTACAAAGAGTTTCCCTTCGGGGATCAATAAAGTATTTCTGATTCTGATTCTGATTCTTTATCGAAATACTGTGCATAATTTTTTCCATCTCTCTGTGGTTCTACCTCATGGACTGAAGGAAGAGCTGAAGTAGTGCAAGGTGGCCCAAAGATGGCGCTCACACCAAAATAGTGACCTCACAGTTACTCACAGCTTTCAATCAGCTCTACATGAGGGTTTCTCCATTGTGGGGGGCTTGGTTGCGCCAAGCCATGCTGTGAACAGCAGTCGAGCCACAGTGACACAGTGCAGGTGTTTTTCCACTGCATGGTAAAGTAGTTAACCTTGATGATGTGATGGAGGTGTGCTGGTTACAAACCATAGTAATAGCCTGTCGCCTGCAGCCAATTTCAGCTCACTGTGGCTGTTTCTGTTTGTACTATTCGTCCCTGCTGGATTCAAAATTGATCTGCTGACCAAACAGAGCTGAATATGTCTGTCATGGGTCGGTTCTACTCGGCCCTGCTACCTATCCCCTGCTGCGAGGCTGTAGTGGAAACATATGGCTTGGCTTGGCACAGCATGGCTAAAGCGGACTGACCCGGGCCAAAGGAAAAAACCTAATAGTGAGGGTATACAGATTTTAAATTAATTTTAAAAAGAGCACTTGTATTGGGTTAGTACCCTGTGTCGGCCAAAAACCTGAGTTTAGCTATCAAAATTGTATCAGAAGTGAAAACATCAGATTGGTGGATCCATATTAGCACATGTAACAGGCACAGTTTCTCATGTTCATTGTTCTCATGTTCTCATTCCTTACTACGTCACTTCTACTGTCTTAATAATGTCTAAATATCTTTAGACATTATTTTTAATATCTTTAGAAAATATGCTATCAATATAACTTTTAGTAACATTAGGAACCCTCCACCGGCATTTTTAACAATTCCACTTTCACAGTAAAGGCCTACAACTGTTTTTACATTAAAACAATTCAATTCATTTTATTTATATAGCGCCAATTCATAACAGGAGTTATCTCATTGCACTTTTCCTATAGAGCAGGTCTAGACCATACTATTTATATTATTTACAGAGACCCAACAAATCCCACCATGAGCAAGCATTTGGCAACAATGGCAAGAAAAAACTTCCTTTAAGAGGCAGAAACCAGACTCAATGGTGGGCAGCCATCCACTGCTGCCGTTTGGGTTTTGAGAGAGAGGGAGAAAAAGGGGGAGAAGGAGAGGGAAGCACAATGCAAATTCCACCTAGAATTTTAAAATAGTAATAATGTAGTGGTAATATTAATGATACAGTAATAATAATAGGAATAATAGTCACAGGAATAATAATGCCAATAATAGTAACAAAGCCAATAACAACAACTGTAGTAGCAGTCGTCAAGCAGGAACACGGGGGCAGCAGGTGGCCCACAACCAAAGATCCAGTTTTTGCAGCTCCGGAGGGAGAAATACCTGCTGAAAGCTACAGAAGGAGAGAGGAGAGAGACGAGAAAGCACAAAACTACAGATGAGAGAAGATGTAGAGTTAGTAACATGCAGTTATGGAATAAAAATGAATTCAGATGGAGAGGGAGAGAAGGAGAGAGGAAAGAGGTGCATCATGGGAATTCTCCTGGCAGTCGAGGCCAATAGCAGCATAAGTAAGGGACTGTTCAGGACTCACCCAAGCCAGCCCTAACTATAAGCTTTACCAAAGAGGAAAGTCTTAAGCCTACTCATAAATGTGGAGATGGTGTCTGCCTCTCGAACCCAAACTGGGACCTGATTCCACAAGAGAGGAGCTTGATAACTGAAGACTCTGACTCCCATTCTGCTTGTTAAGATATCATGGTGCCAGACCATTAAGAGCTTTGTAGGTGAGGAGAAGGATTTTAAATTCTATTCTGTATTTTATAGGGAGCCAGTGCAGAAAAGCTAAAATTGGAGAAATATGATCTCTTTTCCTTTATTTAAATAAAAATAACAATACCACAATTTAAATATACTCTGTTACAAGTAAGTCTTGCATTCAAAATTCTACATGAGTAAAAGTACAAAAGTATTACCAGCAAAATGTACCTAAAGTATCAAAAGTACTCATTATACAGAATGGCCCATTTCAGAGTGTAAAATTATTGAGCCCCAAAGGTCCCGAAAGATGATATTTCTTTAATTTTTTTGCACACAAGTTAATTTTGTTGTGGGACAAGTTGTAACTTTATCCTTCTTATTAGTACATGGTGACCTCGTGTAAATCCTAGCATAGCCTTCCACAATTTAAACTTGAATAGGTCTAATCAGCCACAAAACCTGTGTGAGTATGCATGGCATTCAATCTATCATATTTTATAAGTTGATCATATGTCCTGTATGTAAAATCAAAGTAACTAGTAACTATACCCGTGAAATAAATATAGTTAAGTAAAAAAAAATATATTTTCCTCTGAAATGTAGTGGAGTAGACAAATAGGCCTACCTCAAAATTGTACTTAAGTACATTACTTGAGTAAATGTACTTAGTTACATTCCACCACTGGTTACTTTATATGTTACTGTGTGTGTGTGTGTGTGTGTCTACTTGCAGGAGATGTGCTTTCCTTTACAGAAAATATCTTTCACATGTCGTGAGGTAGTATTTAAAACCACATCCTACATCATACATCCTTGCTATCAGGTGGCTCCAATAGATTTGCTGTAAACAGTGATGCACCTATTTATTTTCCCTCCTTCCTCCAACTTTTTCATAATTTATAGACAATAGGCAAGTAAAAATAATAGAACTGTTAAAATATATTCTGACTGAAACTCTAATACTTACTCCTGCCAACGCTTGTTGTCACCAGGATTCTTGATGATGACATTATGCTATCTGGTGCCAGCTCCTGCAGTTTGTAATGATAAGAACATTTTCACACCACTTCTAATCAACACTTATTTTAACTATTACAAGTAGTTTTAATCTAAATTGAATCTTAGTCTGATCAAAATATTTTTAAAATCTTTTAAATGAGTCTTTAGTCTTTTGCCTGCCACCGAAAGCTTTCTGATTATCGCATGCAGTGGCAGTGGCAGTTTTTTAGACATTTACCAACAAACAAACATTCATACAGAATAGCTCTTAACTGTATAACTGATTAGACATCTCACGTGTGTTGTCTTCATCTGTGCTGCTCCAGGGCTCCCACACTGACAGGAGTTATGAAAGAGAACTTTTTCGGAGCCTCTGCCAAAAATCAGAATCAGAAATACTTTATTGATCCCCAAGGGGAAACTCTTTATAAATAAATACAAACAAAGTAACAGTTAAACGTATATAATAAAAACTTCGTCCTTCACCCTCCGCGGGTGGTCTCATCCTTCGAGCTCGGGTCCTCTACCAGAGGCCTGGGAGCTTGAGGGTTCTGCGCAGTATCTTTGCTGTACCTAGTACTGGACTTTTCTGGACTGAGATGTCTGGTGTTCTTCCAGGGATCTGCTGTAGCTACTCCTCCAGTTTGGGGGTCACTGCCCCGAGTGCTCCGAACACCACTGTTGCCTTCACCTTCCAGGCCTTCTCCAGCTCTTCTCTGAGCCCTTGGTATTTCTCTAGTTTCTCATGTTCCTTTTTCCTGATGTTGCCATCACTTGGTATTGCCACATCCACCACAACGGCTTTCCTCTGCTGTTTGTCCACCACCACGATGTCTGGTTGGTTCGCCATTACCATTCTATCAGTCTGAATCTGGAAGTCCCACAGGATCTTGGCTCGGTCATTCTCTACCACCTTTGGAGGTGTTTCCCACTTTGACCTCGGGGTTTCCAGTCCATACTCCGTGCAGATGTTTCTGTACACTATACCAGCCACTTGGTTATGGTGCTCCATGTATGCTTTCCCTGCCAGCATCTTACACCCGGCAGTTATGTGCTGGATTGTCTCAGGGGCCTCTTTGCACAGCCTACATCTTGGGTCTTGTCTGGTGTGGTAGATCTGGGCCTCTATTGCTCTGGTGCTCAGGGCCTGCTCCTGTGCAGCCATGATGAGTGCCTCTGTGCTGTCCTTCAGTCCAGCCCGCTCTAGCCATTGGTAGGATTTCTTGATATCAGCCACTTCAGTTATGTTCCGGTGGTACATCCCATGTAGGGGTTTGTCCTCCCATGATGGTCCCTCCTCCTGCACCTCTTCCTCTGTTCCCCATTGCCTGAGACATTCACTGAGCACGTCATCTGTTGGGGCCTTATCTTTGATGTACTTGTGGATCTTGGATGTTTCATCCTGGATAGTGGCTCTCACACTCACTAGTCCACGGCCGCCTTCCTTACAGCTAGCGTACAGTCTCAGGGTGCTGGATTTGGGATGGAACCCTCCATGCATGGTGAGGAGCTTTTGTGTCTTAACATCTGTGGTCTGTATCTCTTCCTTCTTATCTTATTATTCCTGCAGGGTATCTGATCACTGGCAGGGCATAGCTGTTCATTGCCTGGGCCTTGTTCTTGCCATTGAGCTGACTTCTTAGGACTTGCCTTACTCGTTGGAGGTATTTGGCAGTTGCTATTTTCCTTGTTACCACTTCGAGGTTGCCATTTGCCTGTGGTATTCCAAGGTACTTGTAACCATCCTCAATGTCTGCTATTGTTCCTTCTGGGAGTGAGACCCCTTCTGTGCGGACTGCCTTCCTTCTCTTTGTCACCATTTGACTACACTTCTCAAGCCCGAATGACATCCCAAAGACCAGAGTTGTAGATCCTGGTGGTGTGGATCAGTGAGTCGATGTCCCGCTCGCTCTTAGCGTATAGCTTGATGTCATCTATGTAGAGGAGGTGACTGATGGTGGCCCCATTCCTGAGTCGGTATCCATAGCCAGTCTTGTTGATTATTTGGCTGAGGGGGTTCAGACCTATGCAGAACAGCAGTGGGGACAGAGCATCTCCTTGGTATATGCCACATTTGATGGACACTTGTGCAAGTGGCTTGCCATTGGCCTCAAGGGTGGTTTTCCACAGCCTCATCGAGTTTGAAATGAAGTCTCTTAGAGTCCAGTTGATGTTGTACATCTCCAAGCATTCAGTGATCCATGTGTGTGGCATTGAGTCATATGCTTTCTTGTAATCAATCCAGGCAGTGCACAGGTTGGTGTGTCACGTTCTGCAGTCTTGGGTGACTGTTCTGTCAACTAGGAGTTGGTGTTTGGCTCCTCTGGTTTCTTTGCCGATGCCCTTCTGTGCTTTGCTCATTTATTCATCCATGTGCCCACTTATCTTAGCCGCGATGATGCCTGACATGAGCTTCCATGTTGTGGAGAGACAGGTTATTGGCCGATAGTTGGATGGGACTGTACCCTTTGAGGGATCCTTCAGGATCAGGATTGTATGCCCTTCGGTAAGCCATTCAGGGTGCATCCCATCCCTTAGCAGCTGGTTAATTTGTGCTGCTAGGCGCTCATGGAGTGCAGTGAGCTTCTTTAGCCAGTAGGTGTGGATCCTGTCAGGGCCTGGTGCTGTCCAGTTTTTCATACCTGAGACTCTTTCTTGGATGTCTGCCACTGTGATGGTGACTGGATTCTGTTCAGGGAGGTTGCTGTTCAGATATGCTGAATAGCTGGTGCCACTGACTCATTAGCAGTACGGAGATGTGCTCCCGTTGGACAGCTATGATGAGCGAGGGGTACTGTCAGGGCCTATTATATTCTAAAAAATGTTATTTAAAAAGTCATCAGTTCTAATTTTATTTTTACAGCCGCTCTGCCAATTGATATTATTCTGGCTGCTGCTGCCACTGTTGTGTATGATATGGTCATTATTTGTCATTAATATGCACGTATCGCTTATGTTGGCTGTGTGCGTGCTGTGTGTGTGTGTGTGTGCGTTTGTGTGTGTGATGTGTAGGCTTATTAAATTTTGTTGATTTTATGTGGTAGGAGGAGTGGCTGTTATGCACCCATATATTCATATTCTGCTAAAATGCACACACAACTTGTGTGATGATGCGATTATTTGCAAGGAGGATTTGCATTTTGTTTAAGAAATTAGCTGTTTGTTTTGGTGATAAGTCTCACTCCCTCTGTGCTGTTTGCTCATTGTATTGGCTGGACTAAGTTAGTGGCATCATATTTTTGTTTCAGAGCTGGAATTATCATGTGTAAGTTTTGAGTAGCTATAGGAGAAGACACAGTAAGTTGGGCTGGTAGTTTGCTTTTTTCCTGACAAGGGAAGGGGTGTTAGATGGCCACGGTTTAAAGGTCCAGTATGTAGGCTTTAGTGGCATCTAGCGGTGAAATTGCCATTTGCAACCATTTGAATACCGCTCGTCTCACCCATCCATTCGAAGTGTGTAGGAGAAACTAAGGTGGCCGCGAAACTCAATCTAGAGCCCTTGATTGGTTTGTCTGTTCTGGGCTACTGTGGAAACATGGCGGAAACAGGACGATTCTTATTTTCAGGTGATTATACACAAATGAAAACATACTTATAAATATTATATTCCATTTCTGCCAATAGCTCCTCCTAATTGTTACATACTGGACCTTTAAGAGTCATGGTTCACTATTAAACATAATATGGTTGGAAAAGTCAGCCTTTGCCAACCCCCTCCCCTGATAAATAATGAACAGTCCCTAAGGGACACAGGGTTTTTTTTTTATAGGATATGATGGATAAACAGGAATAGGGTGCTGGGTGGCTGACATGGATAGGGATTGTATAATAGGATAAGGGTACAATGGTGTAAAGCATGGGGTATTTAGCATAGTTTAGGGTGTGTGTAGGGTGTGTTTTTTAAGGGATTTAGATTGTAAGTCTATTCTGATCCACACTCCAGTGCAGAAGGTGGTGGCGGTAATGCACCACTAAGCTGGATGCCACCTGCCGTGAAAGAAGAAGAAGCAGCCATGGCTGTTCAACATTCAAAGAAAAGTAGCTGTGATGAGGAAAACGGGAGAACCGGGAAAGACGAAACAATAATATCCAGGCTACGTTTTGGTCATACAGGATTAAACAATACATTATGTAAAATAGGAAAACATAATACTGGAAGATGCTCATTCTGTGATCAAGAAGAAACTGTAGAACATGTTATGATTTACTGTCCAAAATATGATGCTGAGAGAAGAGAACTGTCACTGAACCTTAAAGAAATAAAGATGAGGTTTGATTTACGAGATATTTTACAAAGAAGTGTTATCTGTAGTTGTTTCATTATCTTAGGAGAACAAATTTGATAAAGAGAATATAACTATGGTGTGTTTATTTATTTTTTTCAGTTTATTTTCTTTTATTTAATCATTAGCGAATGTATAGTTAGAGTCCCGATCAACGCTCATTACCACAGTTGGTGGCGGTAATGCACCATAACGTTGGTTGCCAACCGCCATAAAACTTTACGAAGAAGAAGAAGCCATGGCTGCCTCTAGCGCGTGCAGCGGCAGGCAGCAGCTCAGTCCTTAGTTAGCTGTGTGGAATAGAACCAACAGACCCTGAAGGTTAGTAGGCTATGTTTCGCCGCGAAGTTTTGCTCTCTTTACCGTCGTGTATTGGTATTTGTGAATTCTTTATTGTATAGCAGTTAGGGATGAGGAATTTTAAGATGGAGTTAGGTGAAGGTTTTACGAAGGAAGTTAATAGTTAGCTTCAGCCTAGTCAGCCTCTTATAACACATTACAGCTGCTAACATGACGAAGACTGTAGCCTGGAACGTGGCTGGTTATGTGAGCTGGAGCTCTGTGGGCTATTGACAGGATGAAACTAGATTCCTAATACTTCATCATCGAATATACAGTAGAATACACCACAGTAAGTGTCAGCCAGACATGGTACCTTGCTGTAGCTCTCCCATTGACCGAGACGAGTATTTTTTGAATATTTGTTTTAGTGATTATATGAAAATATCCTTTTAAATATAAAGCTGAAGATAACCCGTGCACAGCAGTGCTTCTCTCCTGGGTGCCATCTGGTGCTGAGAAAACGACAGTAAACCAAAAAACCAAATAGTCCAGCGCACACCAGGATACTAGGATAGACACTATTTTATTAACAGATCACACAAAAAACAAAAAGGAGCGAGCTAGGCATTTCGCTTTATCAGGTTCGCTCTTTGCTTAATTGCCATCTGGTGTGCTTTTAAATAATCAAGTGCTGATTAGCGGAGTCCAACAGGTTCACATTCCCCAATAGAAGTACACTCCAAAAACTCAATAATAGGCAACGGCAGCTGTGCAGTGGAATTGTATTTGCTATTGCCTATTACTGAGTTTTTGAAACTCATTTATATATATATATATATATATATATATATATATATATTTCTCATAAAATGTTTGGGATATGTTATTTGATGGATGACTTAAAGGATTAATCCTTCACATTTTTCACCAGTTAATGTCGATAACTCACTTAATTTTATTAACTAATCGAAATGAACCCCTTTACACTGATCTGGTGTAGTAGGCTTTATCATTTTAAATGCATTTCTACTGCAGTATCTCAAAGCTGTGTCAAACTGACTGGCTGTGGTCATGCAGATAACTATAGAGGGAAAAAACGTATGCAGAGAAAGATAGACACATTTCTTTCTTTTCAGTGCTATATTTAAGGCTGCAGCTAATAATTATTAGTTTATCTGCCCATTATTTCTTTGAGTAATCGATTAATCATTTTGTCTAAATAACAGAAAACAGTTAATAATGCATATCACAATTTATAGAGCAGAAGGTGATGTCATCAAATGTCTTGTTTTGTTCGAGCAACAGTCCAAGAATATTTGGATTTTTTTTTTTAATCACTTAAACAGTTAATCAGTTAACAAAAATAGTTGCAAAGTTTCTGTCAATGGATTAATCGACTAATCTTTGCAGCTTTACATTTTTTTTTTTTTTTAATTAGCACATCAGCTTAAAATATTTAAAGGGAAGAGTGGTTTAAAGAAGCAGCTAAAGTGAACTGGTTAGATAATAGCAGCGAACAGGGGCATAATGCAGTTTGCACATCAGTAAATCTAATACAAACAGCTATCCTTCTCCCTGTCTAGCAATATGGCCTGTGTCGAGCAGGTGGCAGCAGTAGGACAGGTTCTGGTGGACCCAGGACTGGACCTTACCCGGCGGTTCAGAGCCTTATTCACACTGAAGAACCTGGGAGGTACAACATGTCCACAAAACATTGACACATCCATGAACATGCCGAGTTTTTAAAAATAAGAAATTATATAAACAACAAATAGACCCTAGCACAAGTTACAGCAGCTAAGATCAATGAAAACCTTTTTTATTTTTTATTCCTCTATTCAAAAAACCTCTCCCTAGAGGAGGAACTCTGTGTGAGAGGCGACATATTTTTAAATCATTTGACAAAATTTGAAAAACAAAAAAAGAGAATTAATATCGAATCTTCTTTTCCTTTCTGCTGTTCCCTTTCAGGGGTCGCCACAGCGAATCATGCGCCTCCATCTAACCCTGTCCTCTGCGTCCTCTTCACTCACACCAATTAACTTCATGTCCTCTCTCACTACATCCATAAATCTCCTCTTTGGTCTTCCTCTAGACCTCCTGCCTGGCAGCTCCAACCTCAGCATCCTTCTACCAATATATTCACAGTCTCTCCTCTGGACACGTCCAAACCACCTCAATCTGGCCTCTCTGACTTTATCTCCGAAACATCTAACATGAGCTGTCCCTCTGATGTCCTCATTCCTGATCCTGTCCGTCCTCGTCACTCCCAAAGAGAACCTCAACATCTTAAGCTCTGCTACCTCCAGCTCTACCTCTCGTCTTTTCTTCAGTGCCGCTGTCTCTAAGCTGTACAACATTGCTGGTCTCACCACCGTCTCGAACACCTTTCCTTTCATTCTTGCTGATACTCTTTTATCGCACAACACACCTGACACTTTTCTCCACCCGCTCCAACCTGCTTGCACTCGCCTCTTCACCTCTTTTCCACAGTCTCCATTGCTCTGAACTGTTGACCCTAAGTACTTAAAGTCCTGCACCTTCTTCACCTCTGCTCCCTGTAACCTCACCGTTCCACCTGGGTCCCTCTCATTGACGCACATGTATTCTGTCTTACTGCGGCTAAGCTTCATTCCTCTGTTTTCCAGAGCAGACCTCCATCTCTCTAGATTTTCCTCCACCTGCTCCCTGCTCTCACTACAAATCACAATGTCATCCGTAAACATCATAGTCCATGGCGTTTCCTGTCTAACCTCATCTGTCAGCCTGTCCATTATCAGAGCAAACAAGAAGGGGCTCAGAGCCGATCCTTGATGCAGACCCACCTCCACCTTGAACTCCTCTGTCACACCTACAGCACACCTCACCACGGTCTTACAGCTCTCATATATGTCCTGCACCACACTATCATATATTTCTCTGCCACTCCAGACTTCCTCATACAATACCACAGCTCCTCTCTCGGCACCCTGTCATACGCTTTCTCTAAATCTACGAAGACACAATGCAACTCCCTATGACCTTCTCTGTACTTCTCCATCAGCATCCTCAAAGCAAATACTGCATCTGTTGTACTCTTTCTAGGCATGAAACCATATTGCTGCTCACAAATGCTCACCTCTGCCCTTAGCCTAGCTTCCACTACTCTTTCATTTTCCTCATTCATCAACTCTTCAAAGTACTCCTTCCATCTTCCCATCACACTCATGGCACCTGTCAATACGTTTCCATCTTTATCTTTAATCACCCTAACCTGCTGCACATCCTTCCCATCTCTATCTCTTTGTCTGGTCAACCTGTACAAATCCACCTCTCCCTCTTTAGTGTCCAACCTAGCATACAAGTCCTCATATGCTCTTTGTTTGGCCTTTGCCACCTCTACCTTCACCTTACGCTGCATCTCCCTGTACTCCTGTCTACTCTCTTCAGTCCTCTCAGTGTCCCACTTCTTCTTAGCTAACCTCTTTCTCTGTATACACTCCTGAACTTCCTCGTTCCACCACCAAGTCTCCTTGTCCTCTTTCCAGATGACACACCGAGTACCCTCCTACTTGTCTCCCTGATCACATTAGCTGTAGTGGTCCAGTCATCTGGGTGCACTTCCTGACCACCCAGAGTCTGTCTCAGCTCCTCCCTGAAAACTACACGACATTCTTCCTTTTTCAACTTCCACCACTTCGTTCTCTGCTCTGCCTTTGTCCTCTTCATCTTCCTCACCACCAGAGACATTTTACACACTTCCATCCTGTGTTGTCTGGCTACACTCTCCCCTACCACTACTTTACAGTCACTGGTCTCTTTCAGATTACAACGTCTACACAAGATGTAGTCCACCTGAGTGCTTCTACCTCCGCTCTTATGTGTCACCCTATGTTTCTGCCTCTTCTGGAAGAAAGCGTTCACTACAGCCATTTCCATCCTCTTTGCAAAGTCTACCACCATCTGTCCTTCTGCGTTCCTGTCCTGAAGACCAAACCTGCCCATCACATTCTCATCACCTCTGTTCCCTTCACCTACATGCCCATTGAAATCTACACCAATCAGCACTCTCTCACCTCTGGGGATGCTCTGCATCACTTCATCTAACTCACTCCAGAATTTCTCCTTCTCTTCTAACTCACATCCTACCTGTGGGGCATAACCACTCACAACATTGAACATCACTCCTTCAATTTCCAGCTTCAGACTCATCAACCTGTCTGATACTCTTTTCACCTCTAGAACATTCCTCACAAACTCCTCTTTCAGGATAACTCCTACTCCGTTTCTCTTCCTATCTGACCCATGGTAGAACAACTTGAACCCTGCTCCTAAGCTTCCTGATTTTTCCTGTCTCAGCCGTTTCAGACCTGTTTCTGATGCTGTTGTCTCCAGGGTGTTTCAATTATATATTTATTTATTTATTTATTTTATTTTTTTTTTTACTTTCATACATTATATGCTCTAATACATTTCTTCAGCTTCAATAGTGTTATACATGACAACAAAATTGGTGTTAATCCCTATACTACATGCACAGGCTGGTTATATGATAAATGTAAAACAGTTTGTATAATGAAATCATCCACAACACAGATAAATACCGACTATATCTATAACTCAGTCATTGTGTATGAATGACTGTAACAGCCTATGTATAGTAATGAACAAAATATCAAGACTGCTAACAAGGAATGGAGATTATGATGGTCCTCTACTGTTTACATCTTGCGTAGGCTTTTGTTGTTGACCTGTTTTATGTATTCAGTAATGAAATGCAGACATAGACAGAGGCAACCTTTTGCTGTTGCATGTTACTGTTTCTCATAGGCAGTTAACTGTTTAGAAATTGAACTCTTGGTTATATATTAGTAATATACATTTGCTATGACGTTACGTTAGTTATGATGTGTAGTCAAATCCACCAAACAGGATGAACACTTCAAACAGGAAATCTGTGCAGAATCTTGTATTGTGTGAATTGATTTAAGCCATAACCTGTGTGTCAGGTGCTGAAGCTATAGAATGGATCAGTAAGGCCTTTACTGATGAGTCTGCCCTGCTGAAGCATGAGCTGGCCTACTGCCTGGGACAGATGCAGGACAGACGGGCCATACCCACTTTAAGTGCTGTACTCAAAGATACACAGCAGGAACCGATGGTCAGGCATGAAGCAGGTAAACATGCATGCACACACTATGGGGGGTCAGTCAGCTCAATACCAAACACGTTGTCTCTGTCTTTGTCTTTTTACATCAACACACTTACATGCACAGGCATGCTCATGATTCTTTGAACATAATTCATAAACACATACGTACATGTTGCTGACTATTTCAGATCTGGAGGTTGGTGGTTTGTTTACTGCACAGACTCTTATTTATTCATAGAACAGTTTGATTCAAGCTCAAATCTTTTTCACAAAGACTGTCCATGCAACAAGGCGTCTGCCGCCGGGGAGGTGAGGAGGGAGAGGTGAGGCAGAGATACTGCGTGAGATGAATTTGAGTCAAAAATCATTCTTTTTTGGAGTCATAACTCAAATCTGAACACACTGACATGAAACACATATCACTGATCTCATTCAGTGTTGCTTACACTTCCCTAGGATATCATTATCTCCCATCTCCAGAAATCTACATAGAAATCATCATAGTAAAAAAGACGCTTCAGAACTCATCACATTCATCAAGTTTTCTTCAGTGTCAGTACATCTGTTTATATATAATAAAAAAATAAAAAAAAAACTAGAAGGACAAGTAGCTCTTCACATGGGAAAAAAACTCACATCCACATTAAAATACAAGGACGTCACTGCAGACGGGATTTAAATTACTGGAGGACCAAGTAGATGAAAGATGAAAAACAATAGGTAATTATGGCTGTAATTATTACTGGGTTACCCACATACGAACTCCGGACGGAGTTATTATCACTGACCAACGCAGGTAATGTTAAGAGTGAGTTTATCACTTTAATGAGTTTATCATTTTAAGCCATGTATGATATTCCTATCACATCCATACAGCTACTTTGAACATATAGGGTTCAGTAACTTAATATAAGGGATGAACGGCTGATAAATAAGAATATTGTTGCTAATTACGTCTGATAATGTGGAGCATGTCTGCGGACTAGGGACACCACTTGAAACCCAGTTCTGAGCGGAGATTTTTGCCTCTCTGCCTTTCTCTCCTCTGCTCTCTCTGTTGGAGTCTGTTTGTGCGCACGCACACACACACACATAGAGTGGGCAGTAGAACAGAGGCCACATCGAAACAACAAAACCGTGCAACAAACCCCCCGGTAAGAGAAACAATATGAGCAATCAATCAAACAGCTGTCGAACAAGCACAACACAAACTTGCAGAAATGTGATGCCTTCGACCGCTCTGCCTGCAGTCAACTCCCTTGTACCCTCTTAATCCACAGCTTGTATGTTTTACACAGCCATACAGAGCTTGTTATGCTGATAGTGAACTGTTACGAACAAACTTAAAACGATCGCTAACTGTATGTTGTAGTTGAGCCGAATTATCCACGCATCTTAAAATGAGTTGAATTCTTGAAGACTTGAGGCTGAGACCAACTAGCCCCTTCCCTCTCTACCTGCAGTACCTGAGTCGGAAGTTGGGTTTCCATCCACCTGTTTTTATCTGCATTTTCAATTTGTGCATAAAGAAATGGACTGGAAAAGACTGGCTGAGGTGGAAAAGTTGGTGTATCGATTAAAAGCAAAATGCGACTGGAAATTGTCATTAAGTACATACAGCTTTTGACTTAAACGTCCACTGAAGCTTCCACTGCACTGAAGAGACGTAAAAGTACACATGCATGAGTGGACATGTGCACTTTTAATATGTGCGTTTGGTAGTGAGCGGGCTCTTCATTCCCCCATACGCACGCACACACACTCAAATTACTTTCCTGACATAAGCCAGACAGCCTTTGTTCAGCAGAAAATGTTTAGATGATTGCAGTATGTATAAATGTATGTATTTACTCCTCAGTAATACACAGGATACAAATACTTAAGCTGCACAAGAACTAGAAGCAACAATGCTGTATCTGTGTCTGTTGGTCTGTCACTCTGACTGTGTCTGTCTTTAGGGGAGGCTCTGGGAGCAATTGGTGATCCTGTGGTTCTGGACCTACTGAAAGAGTACAGTCAGGATCCTGTCATAGAGGTAGGAACATACCACTGCCTTGGTAGTTACAGTAGTTACAGGCTAAGTGTTATCAAGCCAGTAAAACAGATTGTCATTTCAACTGCATAAAACAAATATGCACAGGAAGACAAGAGTGTAGGCTGGTATTTCTTGCTGGAGTAATTTAAAAGGATGCTATTTAATTTCAGCTAAATTTGTGTTCCTTTAGTATTTTGTATACTATGACAATATTGATTAACTGTCAGTAAAAGTAAATACAATACTTTCAACAAAATCTTGTGCAAGTCTCGATTTGAAGTTATGCACCTTTTTGCAATAGGCCACGCCCATGCCCCCTTTTAATCAGTTGGCATAAACACACACACTTAAACTCCGTGCCAGATTTCAGTCTCTTAGGGCGAAAACTGTGGCCGCCAAAGGGTGAGGATATTTTTGTGGGTCAATTGACCGACTGTCAAAGCGAGCTATGGAGCTGCTAGTCGCAGCAACACGATTGAGTTCCATGAAACTGTTTGAGGCAGACTTGTGTAACCAAATGGAAGGTTTGATAGTGCTGAGCGCTGATGGAGCGTGGTGTTCCTTCACTGAAGAAAATGTCTTTAAAAGAGCCCAAGTTTTGCAGACACCAGCATGCAGAAAACACGCTAATGCCGTACTCCCATTTGGGGACGAATCTTGGGAATCTATGGTACAACTAACGGATGAAAACGCTTTTTTCACACTCCATCAGTGCGCACTTGGGAAAAGCAGTTCTATTACAAGATGCAGTCCATTTGTGGGTTCACATCTCACGCATGAATCAACATGTTTTTGTTCTCTATTTATCCTCCCAAATTACAATTAAAAGACTCACTATCTCATTAAAAAATATGCAAGGGGAAATAGTGAGGGGCGAGTATAAAACCGAAACAACTTTACTTGGTTGGTATTTCATTGTTACTACTTAATAAAAATATATATACAGAAAAACTCTCAGCAACACTCATAGTGGCCACACAGCTGATTTCATGCACTGCTGAATAGTGAAATGGCATTGTCCACAGTGACAGAATCTGTTACAGCGTGGCAAATAGCATGTTTGATTTGTGGGGATTCTCTCCAGAGGCAGTTCAGCTCAGATCAGCAGGGTGTTGATCACCTCAGTGATTAAATAACAAGGCACTGCTAGGTGTGAGTTCTGGCTCCCTGCCTCTGGGACCAGAATATCTCAGTTGGATTGGCTAGTGGGAGGACCCCTTAACCAGACGACCAGGAATTTGATTTTGTATTTTGGCCAACTGACAGATGTTACTAACAGATGATTAAATTAGCCAGCAACAATTATCAGTTCAGCTGGCAAAATCACACCTGATGATAAACTTTCAACTCTTTAAAGTTGTTAAGACAACCAGCTTTAATTAAAGCCGCAATTAGCATTTTATGGGTTCCAAGCACAACATTTGACATTTATGCATTAAACTACTTTTTAAGCATGTAAGCAAGTATCATCGTGTGAGTGAACAGAGGTCATAAACATGAGGATGACAAACAACAAAGGTCCCCGGCCAGATTCGTACCATGGACCTTGTGGTGCATGGTCGGTGCCTAAACCCAAAATACCAGGGCTGGCTTGAACTGGTTGTCTTTTGTTTCAAATTTACAGATAAAACTCTGAAATAAATCACACATGACTTTGATCAATACAGAAATGTTTTCTGATTAAAAGTTTGATCACACATTTGGCAAGTTAATATACCATGTACTGTACAAACATATCCTAATAGACATTTATTGTCACTGCGTCCTCAATTTTGGACATATTTCAAAACTTTTTACACCACATCTCCAGAATCTTATCAATCTGAATCAATTTTGGTAGCCTTTGAACCTATCCTATAGGAGTTTTAGGAGTTAATTGATTTACTAAAGTTTAGTTTATGCACATCTTGCAAGATGTGTTGCAAAATGATTGACCTCTGTGACCTTCTGGTGATTTTTGACACATTTTTGATGTTTTGAGAGCAGAATTGCAAAAAAAAAAAAAAAAAAAAGTATAAACACCACCCACTGTAGTCCAGTGAATTTCACAAAAAAACGTTGTCGGTTATGAGATATAAACTACTTGAGCTTGCGGCTCAGAATGACCCTAGAATTTGCAGCGAACCTCAGAGCCTGTGAACATGTGCACCAAATTCGGTTATGATAGAATGAGAATAAGCTTTATTGACCAAGTATGTGTACACATGCAAGGAATTGCTCAAAGCAAACGTGATTAATGAGGGTTGACGTAAAATGGGCTGCATTGTCACAACTTTGAATATGAATTGTGGAAAAATGAAACAGCATATCATAACAAAAAGGAATAACTTGTGCGGCTTGGTTCAAACATTTTAATGTGTAAAATTGGGTGAAGATTGAAACAAATTTGAAGAGTTTTGGATTTGAATCAAACTGGAGGGAAACTGCATGGGCAAAGATGGCTGTGGCCTACACAAAAAGATGCGAAATCAACCAAGCAATCCAGTGGAAAAAAAATGTTTCTTTCCCATAGGGTTGATAACTTATTGATCAAAACGTAAAAGTGGCTGTTTTCGCACCGCCATGGGGTCAGTTGAGGGTGTTTTTTGGTGTCGTGGTTTCTCCAGATACTTTTAGGGGACGACGACAACAACAACGCAGTGTGAAAATTGTCCCAAAATCACAATTTTGATATAAAAATAATTCCAAAAATATAGCCAAATGCATGTCATCACACACATTTCTACGATCTCCTCCATTGGGTTGTGTTGGGATGCATGTCTGAAATGTGCAAACAAAACTTGTGTATGAGGCATATAACCTGTTGTAAATGTCAACGCCTCCCTGCAGGTTGCAGAGACTTGTCAGTTGGCTGTTCGTCGGTTGGAGTGGCTGCAGAGTGGAGGAGAGAAACAGTTGGATGATGCAAGTACAGATAAGAACCCCTACTGCTCTGTAGACCCGGCCCCTCCAGCAGTAAGGAAGAGTGTGTCAGAGCTCCGCTCCAGCCTGTTGGATGAGAGTCTGCCACTCTTTGAACGTTACCGCGCCATGTTTGCCCTGCGTAACCTGGGTAACGAGGAGGCTGTGCTGGCATTGGGAGATGGTAGGATACAACACTATGGCTTATTGTTTCATGTGTATCACTGCAGTTGTTACAAAACCACGCAACTGTAACTTAACATCTGATAACTTTTGGTCATTTTTATTTTTTGGCCTCTGTGAATTGAAACATTTGTACAATAATCAGCCTGTTTCAGTGTGAAATAGAAAAAATCAAGGCTGGTTGTTTTTGCTGAGAATTTTGCACTGCATTTTAGAGAGATTTTTGTTTTTTCACAGTGACAAGTAATCCCATCATACTATGCATTATGGTCCTGGACCACCATATAAAGGAAGTCAAACATTTCAGTTACTGAGAAGTTAAAAAAATTCATTACGAAAAGAATGTGGAAGATAACAATTTATCGGGTAGTACTATCTTCTTAAAGAACTGAGAGTTAGTAAGAAAATATGCCAAGCTGGTGCAAAGTAAATAAAAATGATGATGAAAAGTCAAACCATGTAAAAATAACAATGATGCGGGAGTGCTATATTACAACAATACTAATCAATAAAACAATGGTCTTCCTAATAGACCTTTGGGCTTTAATGGAAGGGACTTTTCTTAAAATAAATGATGGTTCTGTGTTACTTTGCACAGTCCTGACAGTTTTTGCCATCCTTAAAAGTAAGAAGATTGCCCAACAATCCAGGACAGATATTTGACAGTTTTTAAACTACTGAACCAAACAGCACCATACAGAGGGTAACCTTCAAATTCAAGTTAGCAGGCATGCAAACTTTCTCCATTTTGAAGAAGAAAAAATTTCGGGTGGGGCTGGCAGTGGGAAAGCCTTAGGAATTTGATCAAATTGGTGGAAACACAAATTGTTAGCAAGCTAGCTAACATTGTTAACTTTCCCGTTAGATACAGTAATGTTACCAATTTGATAGCTAGATAACCTGGGGTTGTTGGCTAACGTTTGCTAGATAATTGACCAAATACTCAGTGACAGACAGCTAAGGTAACGTTAGCTAGCTTATCAAAAGCAATTTTATCATAGTTTTATTATTTTTGGGAGATGAAGTGTATATTGCCCATAAGTACCCTGGTAATTCATTTACATTCAGTGCATAATGCGTAGTTTGCCTAAATATAAAAACTGACCTGAGTGTACTCTGGAAATCTCCTAGGGACCTGAACTTTGAACTGGAATGATGGGATGGGAAATTGTATGTCATACATGTAGCCTGCTTTTCAGCTTCGCAGTGAAACAGACCTGTAATAATAAGAGCAGTGTTTGGCTTGTTTGACCACTACAATAAACCTCTCTTTTAACATATCTGTCTCCAGGCCTCCAGGCCTCCAGTGCTCTGTTCCGTCATGAGATCGGCTATGTCCTGGGTCAGATGCAGCACCCGGCAGCAGTCCCAGCCCTGCGTGCAGCTCTGGAGCGTTCTGGCGAGAACCCCATGGTTAGACATGAGGCGGCAGAGGCTCTTGGCGCCATTGGCAAAGAGGAATGTCGGGCTGTGCTGCAGCGTTACCGTGGAGACGGAGAACGTGTCGTCAAGGAGAGCTGTGAGGTCGCTCTGGATATGCTTGAGTACGAAAACGGTGACCAGTTCCAGTATGCAGATGGACTGGTCAGGTTACAGGGTTAAAGGTCATTGTCACAACTGAAGGGGCTTTCACTCAAATCTCCATTTTAACACTTTTACTCTCTGTGTTATTGTATTACCTTATACAGCAGGACACTTCAGTGCTATGTCAATAAAACTATTGGATCCTCTGGGATGAAGCTTTATAAAATGAAAAATACTTGGCACCCAAAATCAAAAATGAAACTGTAAAAGCCCAAACAAACCGGACAGGACTTGGTGAGCTGCAGGAGTGAGCTCTTAGATTTTGGGGGTGTGGGTGTTGCTGTGTAGGGGGACAGGGAGGAGCAAAGTAGTTCTTTGTGTTCTTTCCCCCTCCAAGATACCACTGCATTCAGATACAGCAAATTTGCAATATATGTTCTGTATGCTTTTTTTCCCATCACACAGCCAATGACAATAGACTGTAACACACAGCATATTGTATCTGTGTTTGAGGAGTGTGTAACAGCTCAGGGCTGATTTCACAATTAACCTGGAAGTGTATTTTTAAATTATTTTCCTGCGGGCCATATAATTCTTTTCTGCTATCATTTGGAATTTTGTGGAAACTACAGCACATTCACATTCTCCGGTCAGTTTTGGGCTGAAGGTCGAAGACCTGACAGACAGTTTGATTATTTCTGTTTAAGGGCTTTTCCTCTGAAGGCATGTTTCTTTGTTATTCCTTATTTCCTCTTATTTTTGTCTGGCAACTGTATGTGATCATACAGTCCAATAGAATGGAGATGAGGCAGCACCAAATGGACTGGTTCTATATTTAAGAAATGGTTCTGATCCAGGCGGCGCTACAGTTGATCAGGCCTGATGTCAGTTCATTCTGCTATAGCTAATTAAGAGAAGACTTCTCTGTTGTGGATTTACAGTATGTCGGGAGGTATACTGCCCTCATTGTAGGGAAAGCTCATTCCAAACTATAATCTGCTACAGATATTAACAGTGCAAAATTGTCCTCAATCTCTCATGCTCCTCTGGCTGCTTTGTTACTAGATTACTGTAGTAAACAGGTTATAATTTTAATCTTTTATCATTTGCCAGGTGTGTACTTTATGTAAAATGAAAATTATGTATACATTTTTGTTGTCTGTGATCTGTTTCACAATAAGCCTCTTTATCTCTTCAGTCCTATGATTAAGTTCACTGAACAGCAGTGTGGTATAGATTTTTATTTGCACACCTAAAAACTGATGCTTTTTCTACCTGGGGTAACTGATTACATGATTGTTGTTTGTACATATACTTAACAGAATACAGATGCTTCCATACAGGACATGAGGGTCTCACTGAATTGTTTGAGAATGAAAATGATGCAAATCATATTCTATGACCATCACATTCACCAGATCACAACCAAATGGAATACCTATGGAAGTTTTTGGAGACAACGTTCACTACCACCACCATCAAAACACCAAATGAGGGAATATGTTTTGGAAGAATAGCAACATGCAAGCAGTGTATTTCACCATAGTTTGTCACACTAGCAGAACAGTGGAGAGGTGGATTATACTGCTGCAGTAGTTCGAGTTCTTTCTATGACTGTTATGATGATTTTTTTTTTTTTTTCTTCATGAAAACCTTGGAATCTGTGATAGCTGTCTGAAACCTAGCCTACCAAAGTTGCTGTTCTCCATCTATGAAGGAACTTCAAACCTTTTTACAGTTTCCTTTCACAGCTGTGTGGGACATAACAGTTGCCCTATATTAACTTTTTTCAGCTGGACGTTATACCATAAACATGCTAGACGTAAATATTGTGTTATATGCTTTGGCAACGATGGAGCCCCTAGTGTGCATAACTATAAAGGAGTGACACCAGTGAAGGAAATACATAGAAAAGGCCATGACTAGGTTATTCCACCCTGGCCCTGACCCTACAGTTGCATTTTGCCAAGTCTGTGTGTAGTATCACTTGGCACAGTTAGTGCTAATGATATATTTCCAATGTATAAAACCTTTTAAAACAAAAGGTTAATATTTGTGTCACCCTTTTTTGCTTAAGTAATTCAGGAATAATTTATGTCCCACTTTGTTGAAACCAGGCCTGTTTTAAGTCATGGTGCATGTAACTTTTACCAGTGTCAACATCTTCACATTTTTCCAGAGGAGCAATAGAAAGCATCCTGACTGGAAACATCACATATTGGCATGGGATGTGCACGGCCCAGGACAAGAAGAAGATGATTGGTACCAACCTAGCGAGCATCAGTGATATCGGTGAGGTGACGTGCCTGCTCGGAGCCCAAAGGACAGTACCCACCCCAGCCACAATAATCTAATTTGTTGTGTTAGATGGTCGTGGTGTGGCTGGGACATTTTTATTTATCTTGAATGATCCACATTTAATTCACATCAAGCTTCCACGTCAACACATAAGTTACAAACACTTGGTACAACTTCCTCTTTCATGTTTTTCATTTACATGAGAGATAAATATTAAAAGGTTATGTGGTCAAATTAATCGTTTCTGCTGTTATTGTTAATATGTATCTAAATATCAACTTCCATATCCTGTTGTTTTTTTTCTTATATATTTTTACTCCAGGCGCGCGAGCCTAGCAACCATTCTGTTACAGTAACCATAGCAACCGGTTAATCTTGGGTCGACACTGCCAGTGTTTCCCCGTGACACTGTTAAAACATTGTGAATCCTAGCTATCCAGAAGTTTTGAACGTATTTGTCCGTCTTGTAGCCACCGTTAGTCTGTCTTTATCTCAAACTGACACTGTGTTGAAAGATAAAAGTTCAGAAACAAATTAAATAAACAGAGGTGAGGAACGATGGACACTCCGGATGAAAACCAAGATAGAAGTCAACAGAGACTGCAGTCAGCTGCCTCGTTCAAGGCTTTCATGTTGAAAAACAGCACGAAAAGCAACCTGAACCTGTAAGTAGGCCTAACGTGTGAATGATGGAGTTATGTTGTTAGCTCATGGCTGCAGGTCATCTTAGCTAGCTTGGTCGGTTGGTTAAAGCACATTCCGTGATCCCCATGTAAACAATTGAGTTTAACCATTAGCAAAATTCAAAACACAAGATTAGAAGCTGGTATCACTAAAAAACATATTTAAATAAATGCCTCACACTATGCCTCACTACTGAAAACAGCTATGTTTTATGATGCCGTTTAATGTTGTTGCCTACATTACTGATGTAAATACAGCAAACAGCCTGTTCCAAGAAGCCAGTTTATTCCCTCCTCTGTTTACTGAGTTATCTGGATAACTTTGCGGAGTGAATTAACTTAAAACCTGAGACTCCTTAAACATTTAACATTGAAAATAGAGATTCTCACATTTGAGAAACAACAGCAAATGTTTGACATTGTTGCTTAAATTAAATGATGTAAACATTTAGTCTATTATCAATATTGTTGTAGAAAAGGTTTCAGTCGTAGTCATCTGGACACTGTTTTCAGAATCAAGACGTTTCGGCTCCCATCCGGTAACAGTGATGAAGTAGATGCAGCCAGAAAACAATAGGCCTGATTACTGATTACTGGGCCATCTTGAAAGTATTAGGTAACTTTCAGGTGAAACTAGCTATTAACAGATACTCAGGCAGATTCCCTCCTGAGGGCAGGGCTTATGTAACTCAGAGTAGCTTAAATTTCCAGTTCCCGTCCAATTTTTTCACAATTGAGAATGACTTCCGGATGGGAGCCGAATCGTCTTGATTCTGAAAACAGTGTCCAGATGACTACGACTGAAACCTTTTCTACGATAGAACACTCCTGGACGAATGAGGGACTACACCGTCCTATCAATATTGTTGTTGATTATTTTCTGTTGATTGACAACTCATTTAATCGACTAACCTAATCATTTCAGCACTATACTTATTGTAAAAAAGGACAAGAAATGCAACAAGGACTTGAACTCAAACAAAAAACATGAATTTTAAACCTTCCAACTTCAGCTTGAAAAAATTCATACATCAAAAGACACAATTCCTTATGCAAAGAGCAATACTGAACTTTTTCAAACACAATGACAAAACAGGGAAATTTGTCGCCAATCAGCTTAAAAGAAACAAAGAAGAATATACTGATAATGGCTATCAAAGATCCACATGGAAATTTAATTCATAACCCAAATGATATAACCTGGATTTTCCATGATTTCTATAAGGAACACTATCACTGAATACTGCACCTCAAGTATCCACTCATTTGTTGACAACATCGAACTTCCTAAACTATCCATAGAACAGGCCAATACATTAGACCAACCAATAACCTCAGAAGAACTCAAGAAAGCTCTCTTCTCCATGCCTAGCAATCAGATGACTTCCCTGTAGAATTCTATGAACAGTTTTAGCAACTCATGTCTCCGTCGTGTCTCTATCAGAATGGTTAACGAAATTAAATTATCAGGAAATATACCACCACACATGAATACCACCCTCATTTCAGTTCTGCTCAAACCAAACAAGCACTGGAAGACTGCAATGAAAAAATGACCTTTCATGGTAGTGGAATCAATATTTTCACCAAGTTGTCAGAGCTATTTCTTCTTAATTTCACCCCACTACTTAAAAACATTGAAGAAGACCTTATCCTCTGTAGCAACTTACCCATCTCTTTGACCAGAAGAATAGCAGCAGTAAAAATGTCCTTACTACCAAAAAAAAATGTCCATGACCCCTGTCCAACCCACATCACACTGGTTTAACAAAGACCATGAAGGTCTATCAGCCCCAAATTTCAGATTCTATCATTTCGCAACCAATCTACAATACATAACAAAATGGCTACAAGAGAACCAACAGTCATGACACCCATGGCTGGATATTGAACAATATGAATGCCAGATGTTATCAATATCAGATCTCCCATTTCTTACACAATTAAAAAACATAATTGCCTCAAAAACAGCTTGGTGGAAACTCAACCAAATCACCGGACATCCACTGAGTCCAAATAAATTCTCTCCAATATGGCACAATCTGGACTTTCAAATAAAAATAAACCTCTAACATTCAACTCATGGAAAAGATCAGGTACACATCTGGAACATTTATTTGAAGACCACTCACTGATACCACATGAAGCACTAAGACAAAGGTATAATATCGGTGATAACAGCTTCCTGCAATACTCACAACTGAAACACTGTCTAAAAGGTAAAATCAGCCTATCAAACAACTGTCTTCTACCCCCTCCACTGATTGATCAACTCAAACAATTAACCTTTCACAAAAAAATCCTTCTCAAAAATCTACAAGCTTCTGTTAAGAACAGACAACAATCTCTCCCTTCTGATCATGACAGGGGAAAAGACCTTGCTGTTACCAACAATATTAACTATCGTAAACAAATCTGCAACAACATTTTATCAATGTCCTCTAACACTAAAATACAACTAACTCAGTAAAAAATCCTACACAGAGTACACTACACTCAAACCTGTGTACTTCCACTGACTTTTGATACTATTGGCGTATAGACTTTTTATTACTCAAGTATAGCTATGAATCAGAACATGTCCTATAGTGGCTGGCACCAATTTGCAGTCATAATACAAAATAATACAATAATACAGAACAGAACAAACACATGCTACCACCTTCTAAGGAAAATGCCTATGTTCTTTACAGTGGTAAATTTGTACATACATATGTGTGAATAACATTTCTGGGTGGACATTCTCTAAAATGACCAACAGATGGTCAAACTCTGAGGAATCCTTTACTGATGTTGTTCTTTAATGTTCCAGCTATGACCATCTCACTCGGTTGGTGATAAAGGTGATGGATGAGCATCCACACAATGTGGTGGATGTGATTGAGGATATGAGCCGTGATGTGAAGCGGGGTTTATTTGAAGACAAGCAGAGCACCCTGCGAGTCCTTCCGCAGACTACAGCTGCTGAGCTGCTGGCTGAGCAGCAGCGCCTGCTGTTTTCTCGGTCAGAAGAGGTTGACCAGGAGGAAGAACTGGTATTGGCTACATACACCTACACTGTACATTTGTCTAGGTGATTTGTAGGGGATTTTTTTTTTTTTACATCTAATGAAGCCAAGTTACATATCCCTGTTATTTGAACAACATTTTACTGACTTTATCTTGTTTACTTGTTCTTCAATCAGATAGGTCCTGATTTAAATCAAAATTTACATTTTTAGACTGTATTTTATTTAGGCAAAATTCTTGTGCGGCTGCTTTTGAGGACAGATCATGACACTAAGGGCTCTTGGGTGCAGACACATACAAGGCCCCCCTCATATGTAGCAACAGATCCCCACACCACTTGTGGTTGTTTTGCGTCTTTTTGAGAAACATTTTGCAAGTTAATTATAACTGTAAAGTGCAATGAAAATTGCACTTGAACTTAAGTATTTAGTTCACACTAGCAATTAAGAGAGGATGTCTGCCTGTTGTGCAAAGGTTTGTGCCACAGCAGATCCATTCTGACACCCCCTATCTCCACAAATATATACATAATATTATCAGGCACTATACAACATATTATAGTAAACCATCCTAGGAAACTTGTGGTGCAGGTTATATTTTCTGATGGCAGAACAACTGAGTTGTCAAACATATTTAAATTGCTTTACTAACTTTAATGTAGGTTTACTGTAGCCTAAATATGTGCAGCTGTGTTAAGTGGGGAAGAAATAAACTAAATATAATAAACATAAATATAAGACATTACTCAGACATCAGTACTGCGGTCTTTGGATTTCCAACAAGAAATGTAAATAACAATCACTTGTTAGCTTGTGTTTAGATAACATTTGACATTGAAGATGTTTGACCTCTTTTGTTAAAAGAAAAAAGGTTTTAAAATATTATATTTCTCAAAGTAAGGTATCAATAAAAGTTGTTTTCGTTTCACTACCAAAACTCAGGTATCTTATTTAGTATTGAAAAAAATTCCCCAGCCCTTTTAATTATAACCTTCAGAAAACCTCTTGAGCATGAAAGTTTATTCTTGACTATGGGATCAGTATGTAATAAAAAATCTCAAAAGCCCTTTTTAGAGCTTTCTCATGGTCTTAGAGCTGGCTAGTGTTATCACATGATCTAAGTATGGAACTTCGGTCACATGATAACAGGTGGTAGTATACCAGGGGATATGGGAACTCCTGTCTCTGTTTAAAGATGAGCTCTGGTGTCAGATGTGGGTGTCCTCCTTAAGCTATCTCCGACAGTCCACTGACTCCAGTTCAATGACCTTTGACCTCTTCCCAGTCAATGCTGTGAGCAGTTTTGGCCTAGTGTTCACAGGCAGATGATATTGTCTGTTTTGAATGTTCATTCAGTCTTTTGTCCAGGCTCCTTGCTGTTTCACTGATGTAGTGTTCCCCACAGCTGTCACGTGTACCAGCAGAGATCTTATAAAACCTGTTAACCATTAGAATTTTGACATGCCTTTTCATCAGAAAATATATGAAAACAATATTTTGTGGCTATTACTCATATAATATTTGGAGCTGAATTTGTATAATGTAACACTGTTTATTGGTCTTCATCAGGTGAAAACACCTCTTCCCAATGTGAGTGAGATTGGCTTCTACCTGGAGCAGGCTGGCGTGGGACTGGGCAGGGAGGAGATGCAGAGGGTCTTCCTTGCACTCAAGCAGCTTGTTGAGTCGCAGGCGCTGCTGCGCTGCCGACTCTGGGGCAAGATTCTGGGAATAGAGAGCAGCTATATCGTTGCTGAAGCTGAGTACAGAGAGGGGGAGGAAGAGCAGAGCACTGAGGAAGCAGCTGAGGAAGTGGAGAGAGAGGCAGAGACTCAAGAGAATGATGAGAATGAGGTGAGGAAGTGGAAAGTACTCAATCAATGTACCAGATCATTAATTCTCAAATTGTGGCAGGGGTCTTTATTTACCTCAGCTGTAGAGAGCCTTCATTTGTTAAAGGCCTGGTTATTGTGTTACTTTGGTGTTTTCTAGATTCGAACTAACGTGTTAAAACACCAAAGTCACACAATAACACAAACAAACTAACCGGTCAAATCAAAACAGTCAATTAGGGGAACAAGAGTGTTGTTTCCTCTTATACTATTCATAGACCAGATCGGCACATACGGGTATTTCGCAAAACATCACAGCAGCGCCTCTTTTTAGGGGATAGAAAACTGAAGATTGAAAAAATAGACGTCAATGCAATTTGACGTGTTTGAATTACAATTTTCTAGTTTGAATGCATTCCTTTCGTGTTAAACAAACCTTTGTTTTGTAGACATGTCTAAAAATTATTTTGCGACCTTGCCTGAATCTGAGCGTTCGCAATATGAATTAAGGTTGATCGGTCAGTCGTCATGCCCCTTTAGTCTTCCTCCTTCCAATTGGATCAATGACCCAACACAGTGACCAGCCATTGCTTAGCCGGACATCTAGACATATTTGATCGAATCACCAGGTAGTGATGACAGACATGTTAACGGTTGTTTCTAGTTTCACAGTAGTTTCCCACATAATGTGAAAGCGTGATTCTTTCCCCCAAAGGGAGCACGGCCTTGGTGCTTCATGACGCGATGGTCCATATATATGGAAGGCCATTTATGCAAACAACGAGATTTTGTGTTTAGATGACATTAAAATGCATGTTAACACATGGATTTTGGCCGTGTTAACAAACTACATTTAAGCTTTAACACAACAAAAAATTTCTACACTTTAAGACATCTCATTTTGGCATGTTAAAACGCAAATACTTGTTAGAGCCGACAGGTTGTTCCATTCTTGGGTGTTTGAAGCACAGCGATTTTTGGCTATTGCTGTTCCCAGTCCAATAGTTTGTGGAGCACACAAACCAAAATTTTAGGATGTAACAAGTGCGTAGACGCCCACATTAGTAATTTATGCACAACGTGCTCCCTTGCATTGTTGTTCGCCATCGTTGAAGCAACCCTCCACATGAATATGTAGGAGTGCCTTGATTCAAGGTCCCTCGTTGGCCACAACCAGAAAAGGCATGTTAACGCGTCAGTTTTTGTTGTGGTAACGTGTCAAAATATAGCATGTTAACACAACCAAACTCTACGTGTAAACACGCATTTAATGCAGGAGACCTTGGTTTAATGCAGGAGACCTTGGTTTAATGCAGGAGACCTTGGTTTAATACAGGAGACCTTGGTTTAATGCAGGAGACCTTGGTTTAATGCAGGAGACCTTGGTTTAATGCAGGAGACCTTGGTTTAATGCAGGAGACCTTGGTTTAATGCAGGAGACCTTGGTTTAATGCAGGAGACCTTGGTTTAATACAGGAGACCTTGCACACTGCAGGAAGCACTATTTATGTGTACATGGTCACTCGTACGTTCATAACAGGCTACAGTCCGTTTGTCATCACTGATAGACTTGGTTATTATCTCTGATTAACAGTACTTTTTCAATATTTTATTCAGATTCCTTAACATGTACTTTAATTTTCAATTTATAAAATGCTTTACAAACTTTTTCTTTTAATCTGCTTGCTCCCGTGAGGTAAGTGCACGCTGCAGATCAGACTGCACATTCGCACAGTGGAGAAACAGAACAACAACATAACAGAAAAAACAAAAATAAGACTTGTTTTCATAAGACATAAACAAGACTGTCACATATCGAGAATTTGCTACTGTTTGTAAAACTATTCTAGATGGTCTGACCCACTTAATGAAAAGCCATATTGGGTATAAAGATATTAACACCTCAAACCACAAACCAGTTATAGGAGGTTTAGATACTGTATCACTAATTATAAAGGCAATCATAAACATATTTGAAATTAATTGTACAAACAAAGAAAGATCAGGTTATTTTGGAATGAGTAAATTGGAATATAACTTGTTTATTACCATATAAATACTGTATACTCAATAAGGCATGACAAATACATTTAAAAATCCTACTGTGAGACAAAGAAAATCAATTAAAAATATATTTTGAATGTAAAGATCTCACAATTTTATTGTAAATGTGATGGTTTTAGTGGGAACATTTTTTGAAGACTACCTATATTTTCCTCTTTTCCTTGATTTCCTTGATCATTTTCCATGATTTTACATATTTTATAAACTCTAAACTTTCATAAAAACAAAGAGTATATGCACAATTAAATATCATAATTACAGTTTTGAAAATACTTCTAATCTGCCTTTGTTTTATTTATTTATTTATTGTATTGTGTTGTATTTATTTATTTTTCTTATTTATTCCTTTTAGTCCTTTTTTCTTTTGTATTTCTTTTCATAATATTTGATTGTACCTTCTATTTACAATGTTTAACACTTTGTGACTGTGATGAAATGGAAAATTGTTTTGATGAATTAGGTCTTTTGAAAATTTAAAAGAAAAAAAGAATGCTTCTTCCCGAGTCTCCCTTAATCTTTTCAAGGTAAAATGAGAAATTAAGGTGAAATTAACTGTCTATGAATTGTTTTTCTGGTCTTGTGGTGGCTTTGTTTTCAGATGGATCCACTTCCTCAGTCGACCTATCAACCCCTACCAGTGGTGCCGAAGGAGGCCATAGGAACAGGTGCCAACAAGTTCCTTTACTATGTGTGCAAAGAGCCTGGTCTTCCTTGGGTAAAGCTCCCTTCAGTCACTCCTGCACAGATCACTGTTGCTCGCCAGATTCGTAAATTCTTCACTGGGAGGCTGGACACCCCTGTTGTGAGCTACCCACCTTTCCCTGGGAATGAAACCAACTATCTGAGGGCACAGATTGCTCGGATCTCTGCTGGCACACAGGTCAGCCCCCAGGGCTTCTTCCAGGCTGGGGAAGAGGAAGGTGATGAAGAAGACGAGGCACCCCGGGACAACTATGAAGTGAATCCTGACTTTGAGGGTGTTCCAGTTGCTGAAATGGCTGAGTCCACATGGGTGCATCATGTTCAGCACATCCTGCAGCAGGTACAAGTCTGATCAAAGCAGGTGCATTAACCATTTTCTCAGCTGATGTATACACGTGAGTAAATATGGACTGCTTTAGGGCCGCTGTACTTGGGTGAACCTGGCTGTGAAACCAGGAGAAGACTCTAATGAGGAAGGAGAGGCTGAGGAGAAGGAAGAGGAGCCTGATGAGCCTGAGCCAGAAGTTGGACCCCCTCTTCTCACTCCCCTCTCCCAAGATGCAGGTCAGTCTTTGACTTTGGACATTTTCCTGCCAAACATGTAATGGGTTCAAAAGGTAACCAAGGATGTAATTTCCACTGGGCATAGGGGGGCTTGTTGCCCTCATTTTTAAAAATATCTTTCAAATCCAAAATCCCACACTATTTTAAAGTTTCCCTTTGATTTATGGGGCGGCTGTGGCTCAAGAGGTAGAGCGGGTTGTACACTGATCACAGGGATGGCTCATGTGTCCATGGGCAAGAAACTGACCCCAAATTGGGGACCTTAAAAAAGGTCAGTCATCATCAACTCAGACAGCAGTGCCAAATAGCTGTGTGCATTCACAAGAGTGGCAGCTGCCCTCTGTGCTGCCGACATGTTTATATTAGATACAATGGCAGCTGCAGCAACTGCTTGCTGTCTTTAACCAAAGGACAGTAGTAAAGGTAAAAATACAACATTATCTATCAGGTCTGTATCAGAGAAGCTAAATGGAATTTTAGGTAAAGTTAGTGCACTAAAAAATAATACAACAATTTGCATAATCTGTTTTTTTCAAACACCATTATTAGGGAAAGCACAATAACCATTATTATGCAAAGTCTGATAACCAATTTCATCATAATCCATTATTTGCTATATTTATATAAATGTCTTCTTCTTTTCCTTTCCGCTGTTCCCTTTCAGGGGTCGCCACAGCGAATCATGTGCCTCCATCTAACCCTGTCCTCTGCGTCCTCTTCACTCACACCAATTAACTTCATGTCCTCTCTCACTACATCCATAAATCTCCTCTTTGGTCTTCCTCTAGACCTCCTGCCTGGCAGCTCCAACCTCAGCATCCTTCTACCAATATATTCACAGTCTCTCCTCTGAACACGTCCAAACCACCTCAATCTGGCCTCTCTGACTTTATCTCCGAAACATCTAACATGAGCTGTCCCTGTGATGTACTCATTCCTGATCCTGTCCGTCCTCGTCACTCCCAAAGAGAACCTCAACATCTTAAGCTCTGCTGCCTCCAGCTCTGCCTCTTGTCTTTTCTTCAGCGCCTATATTTATATAAATGTATAGAAATAAAATAGCATGCAGTTTTTCTTTTTTTTGGTTGATGAACCCATGACTGATTCATTGTGTCTCCACTTCTGAAACAAAACCTATGTCCTTGAAGGCAGCTAAGTCTTTTTAATATTTGTGTCTCTCAGAAATCTTCAACACCCCTCCCTGGAGCTCCAAGATATCCTCCACTCTCACCTCTCAGCATGCAGTAGCTGTGCTGCGTTCTAACCTCTGGCCAGGGGCATATGCATATGCTTGTGGAAAGTAAGTGAAAAGATCAGAATATTCTGACTTCCTGTGTTTCATTTCTGAAGTATCCTGAAGGCAATGTTGCAATTTACAAACAACCATGTGCTGTCTCTTAATTTAGGAAGTTTGAGAACATATATGTTGGATGGGGTCTGAAGTATTCAGGGGAAGGGTACAGCCCACCTGTCCCCCCGCTACCACAGAAAGAATATCCCAGTGGACCAGAAATCACTGAGGCCCTGGACCCATCACTGGAGGAGGAGCAGGTGGTGAAAGAAGCTTTAGAGGAGCAGCAAGCTGCCCAGGAGGAGATGGAGGACACAGACGAAGAGGAGGAGGAAGATGATGACTGAGAAAACAGTTACATGTTTCTAAGTCACTGGCCAAATAAATCAGTTTACACAGCAACATGGCTTGATATTGTAAATTCAGATGAATATAGTCCAATATCTGAAGAGGGCAGTAGTGTAAAGATGAGGCAGTGCTTGCAGTAGGATTGTACCCACCTTTTATTAAAGATACCCTGTGCAGTTTGTGACCACTAGTGGCACTATGGAATAATGTTTTACGTGTTTGTCCCCATGTTGTTTGTTCTTGTGCAAATGCATGAGGAAACACATGTACACGCACGTGGGTGATGTGATACACAGCTACCAATGGTTTCACACTATTCCACTGTTCTACAGGTGATGGCAATGTGTCAAGAAACACCACAGTGTTGTAGTGGTGTCTTCATTTTACCTCAACAATACAAAAAAAGCTTCCAGCATTCATACAAGGACCTTGAGGTTTAACACTTTCCTCTATTTCAATTCAGTTCAATTTATTTATACAGCGCCAATTCATAACAGAAGTTATCTCATTGCACTTTTCCTACAGAGCAGGTCGAGACCGTACTCTTTATAATATTAATTACAGAGACCCAACAAATCCCACCATGAGCAAGCACTTGGCAACCTAGAATTTTAAAGTAGTAATAATGTAATGGTGGTGGTAATATTAATAAAGTAATAATAATAGGAATCATAGTGATAGGAATAATAATGATAATTATAGTAATAAGATTAATAATAACAATTGTAGTAGCAGTTGTCGAGCAGGAACACAGGGGAAGCAGGTGGCCTACAATCACAGATCCAGACTCTGCAGCTCCGGAGGCAGAAATACCTGCTGCTCTATATTAAAGGAACGATGAAACTCTGAACTCCTTCCAGAATCCACAAATTAGGTCAGCTCGTGTAAGCTGTTCTGTTCACAGTGAAGATGAAGATTTTGTTTACATTGATTTCAAATATACGCCAAATTCTGCATAGCAATGCTTTGGATGACTTTCCTCAGGCCTTTTTGTATGAAATCTGATATTTATGAAATAAATAGGTGAGAGCCCTTGAAACCACTTGGAGATAATACGAACATACTGGATAACTCCATATGTATACTGTAGGGTACAACAGTATCCAGGTAAGATTTTTACGTTAACGGTTTTTTAATATGCCAGTTCTCTTCTAACCAGTTCTCAGTGAATATAGACTCGTTTTTATAAAGATTATTCCCATTGTTCCAAATCAAGGAAAGTGAAGGAAAGTTGTTTAAAGATGAGACCAAGACAATAACATCTGCCTGAAAGGTGAATAATTAGATTTTTATTTTACACACACAAACTGTACTGCAGGCTTTGAATATTGTATTATTCATATATTTATTGTTTTATTTGTTTTCATATTGTTATGGGATTTGGGACTATTTTGTTGTGGGAATTTGTGTATTATTGCTTTGTGTGGTGGATGTGTGGATTTTACATGTGGACAAAGACTTATATGTTTGTAACAAAGATTATGTGTTTTCAAAGCTTTCTTATTATGAGAAAGAGAATTAGCATAGCATGTTTACATTCCATGGATGAATTAAGAAAAATGAACAACATGAAATGTATTTAGAAAAATTCATGTTCTTAACAACACTCCTGAAACATAAAGAAGCAGGGAAACGTTTTAACAGGTGAAAATGTGGATTTATGTAGATAATTCTTTGCTTGCAGAACAGTCAGACTGACTAAAAAGTAATGTAAAACGGAAAAGTATTTTTTTCAAATCATAAAGATATGTAGCTTTTTTCCCCATAAGACTTTATTAATACAAAACAGATTTCATCGCAATGAAAGTATAAAACATTGTAAATGTAAAGTACAATCAGTCTTTAAGAAAGGAAATACAAAATGGAAAGGACAAGGACAATAAAGAAGAAAATCAATTAAATGAAATACATTGAAAAAATAAATACAATCAAAAAAGAAGAAAAAAGGCCTATTGAATTCTAAATATTTTCAAAAATGTAATAATATTTAATTATGCATAGGCTATAGCCAACTCTTTTTGCTTTTTATGAAATTTAAGAGAGTTTATAAAATATGTAATATCTTGAAGGAAAAGAGAAAATATTGGTAATCTTTTGGGAAAACGACATTTGTGTATAAAAAGCAATCACCAATATAATTCAGTTCAGTTCAATTTTTATATAGCGCCAATTCATAACAGAAGTTGTCTCATTGCACTTTTCCTATAGAGCAGGTCTAGACCGTACTCTTTATAATATTATTTACAGAGACCCAACAAATCCCACCATGAGCGAGCACTTGGCAACAGTGGCAAGAAAAAACTTCCTTTAAGAGGCGGAAACCTTGGACAGAACCAGACTCAATGGTGGGCGGCCATCGCCGCTGCTGTGTTAGGTTTTAAGAAAGTAAGAGAGAGAGGTTTGGAGAGATTTAGAGAGAAAGAGATGGAGAGAGAGGGGTTTAGAGAGGGAGGAGAGAGAGAGAGCCGTCTTGGGTATACAGATCAAAATTGTAGCTTTGTTATAGAGTATCTTTGGTTATGCAATCAACACTACATCATCAAACACTGACAGAAAAAGCTTGGTCACGTGCTATAGAAGGCTCCGAGGACATGTCACGTAGTCAAGGAGCAGGAATCGGAATCGAGTAGCGGGTAAATACAAACTGTATTGTGAATGTAATAATCATGAACTTTGGGAGTGAGGACGAAGGATGGGACCATGGAGGTATGGAGTGTCAGAAAGTGGCGTTCAAAAGGAAGAAAAAGAAAAATGGAAATAGTGGTCATTTAAGCAGTTCAAGGGTAGAGTCTGATGAAATGGCAAAAAGAGCTAGGGCATATCTAAGCTCGAGGCCTGAAAACCAAAACAAGGACTGGAAAGTAATAATTGAGTTTGTTGAGCATTTCCATCTCACATCGGTGGCTAAAGCTCTGGAAAAGGATGTAGGCAAAGTGAAGTACTTGAATAATAAGCGTATACTTGTACATGCAGTGAGTCAAGAACAACAGAACACTCTTCTGAAAATGACTACACTGGATGGTAAAAAAGTAAAAACCCATGAACCTGGCTCAGCTGCTAGATACAGGGGGGTCATATCTGGAATACCACTATCTGTCTCAATGGAAGATATCAAAACAGAACTGAAAGGAGGGAAAGTGCTTGATGCTAAACGTATTAATACTAAAAGAAACGGAGAAAGCGCAGAAACGCTGTCAGTAACCATCAACTTTGAAAACAACCTCCCAAGAAAAGTTATGCTAGGTGTCAGGGAGTCTACACAGTCACCACGTCTCCGCCCACCACCGTCATTAGGTCCCAGTCACCCAACTACTGATTACAATCACCTGTCAGCAATCACCCACCTGCACTATAAAGCAGCACTCCTCCCATTCACTCACTGTCTGGTCTCAACCTCACCATGTTGATTTACCTGACTCACATGCCTGTTTATTACACACCTGTCCCTTGGATTCCACTCAGCCCTCTCTTGCGATCATCTCCTGGTTCTTCAGCTCCACTCCAAACCCTGGAAAAGAGAAAGACTTCAGTACTCAGATAAGACTTTAACAAAGATCAATCCCGTTCACTTACCTGAATTCTCCTTCATCTGTGTTGGTCGCCTGCTGTTTTCAATAAACCTGCCAGATTATCTTCACTTACCTCTGTGTCCTGTGTGTACCTGCTGACACTAGGCTTCTTCAGCTGTGCAGTAAGAGAGTTAATTCCTCCGGCATTAAGATGCTTCAAATGTCAAAGAATGGGTCATACTGCCAGCCAGTGCAAAGGAAAAGAAAGATGTGCAAGATGTGGAGGTAGTCATGCATTTGGAAAGTGTGGGAAAGATGTGTCAGTTAAATGTTGCAATTGTGAAGGAGACCACAGTGCAGCCTATGGGGGATGCGCAGTTCAAAGACATGCAAGAGAAGTCCAAAAATGTAAAATAATAAACAAAGTGTCATATGCAGAGGCTGTTAAGAGGGTCAACAACGAACATGTAGCAGTGGAAAACAGCACTGAAAGTTATAACCCAGGAAACAGTAATGATCCTCCAAGTTCAGAAAACAGACAAACACATCAGAGAGGACTACATGAGACCTCCCACAGGTGCAGGGTAAAGGAGGGAACCGTGTTGGTAGATAGTTAATTCTATTGCATTCGTATCTAAAGTGGTGTACATCGGATTAGAACAAAATGACAGGAATGAGAGAATCGAAACAATTGTGGATGCAGCAAAAGAGTACCTTAGGATGTCAAGCACAGAATGTAAAACGATACAAGGATTGATGAATGTGCTAGTGAAATTACATGTATGATAATTGAAGCTGCCTCAAAGTATCAAGCTAAGCATAGGTGGTTATATAACTGGATCATGGACTTTCTGAACAGTGTTTCAAGTTAAAGTAGGATCAGAAATCTCTAAATCTAAAAGTTGTTATTAAAAAGGGGATACCACAAGGTAGTATCATCAGTCCAAATCTATTTAATATCACGATTAATGATATCTTTGAAAATACAGGGACAGGTATACAGTCAGCATTATATGCAGATGATGGAGCAATTTCGAAAAGGGGAAAAAATTGCTCACATGTGTTAAAGTATACAGAAAGCAACAGTCCGTGTCGAGAAATGGTCTTACGCTTGGGGATTCAAAATTTCAGTAGCAAAATCATGCTATATGCTGCTCACTAAAAAGAAAATAGGTAACGAGCAGGGGTTAACACTACATAGCACGCCCACGGAAAGAGTCAGTGTTTAAATATCTTGGTCTATGGATTGACGAAAAATACACATGGAAGAATCATATTGAAAATATTGAGACCAAATGTAAAACGATGTTAAATTTAACGAGGTGTGTGGTCGGAACTGAATGGGGAGCCGACAAAGAAGCATTATTACACAGATGCATGAGGAATAATAACACTGGGTGCATGGTTCAAGAGTATTTGAAGAAAAGTTACTATAATTATCTTAATATTTTTACGGATGGATCAAAACACTCAAATAACGAACATGTAGGGCTGGGTATACACATCCCAGAATTTGACAAAGGAAGTGTTAGAGAATCTCAAACAGGTTCTCAGGACACACAGCAGGCGTCTTCAGTGGGTAGAGGAGGTCAAACCGATTAAAGTGGTGGTATGTTCAGATTCTGCTGCTGCAATACAAAGTATACCGTCAGGAGAAACGGCCCGAGAGGATCTGTTAATCGAGGTTTATATGAGCCTACTGAATCTGCAGCAACCAGGAATCGATGTTCATTTCTGCTGGAGACCAGCTCACGTTGGAATAGAGGGAAATGAAACTGCAGATAAACTTGCTAAAAATGCAGTAAACAAAGATAATAATGACATTTTAGAAATTTGTTTTGGGAGATCAGAAGCAAAATCACTAACTCATCAGGGAATAATGACATCATGGCAGGAAACATGGAATAATGACAGCTAGGGTAGAGAATACTATAAAATCCAAAAATCTCAGCCTAGAAAAGATAACATCTTCTTTCCTACATTTACCTAATTATTTCTGACTAAGACTAGGACACACAGGACTCAGTGCTACCTTGTATACCATGAAACAGTCGGTGTCAGATAAATGTGAGACTTGTAACTGGAAGGAATGTGCTGAACACTGCTGATGGGATGTAGGAGGTTCAGTGTAGAGAGAGACTGAAGGGCAGGGAGGCAGGGAGCGGAGCATCAGAGGTCTGTTAGAGAAACACTTACAGGCTCAAAGGGCTTTATTCAAATATTTAAAAGAAACAGGTATATCTATAATATAGATTACAGATTGTTAGTTGGGTTGTTAGTTTTGGTTAAAGTCATGATGTTACACACTCCCATACAGTAGGTGGCGGCATGCACCTTTAACGTTGGTTTGTAGCCCGCCAGTAAAATCGAAGAAGAAAAAGAAGAAAAAGAAGAAGAAGAAGTAGTAGTATAGAAAGCTCCAGATCAACATGGCCGCCTGCATGAAGATATTCCATGCTGCGAGACAGCTGCACAGAAATTCGGCCCTTGTTGTAAAACCAAACTGGTTTGGGGTATTCAGCCAGCCCACCCTGACCGACACATCAGCCTTGAGCCGGCTCCATCCTCCACGGTTCTACACCAGCACCGGGACTTCACAGAAAACATGCCCCAACCGCTTCTCTAACATTCCAGTCAGCACAGCAATGACAGCTCGTTGCAGGCTGAACGCCAGATCTCACCGGTGGATACGGATCGGCGCCGTTCAACGCTGCCACACCGATCTCCTAACACCGACCTCTCGGCCCTACATGTTTCAGGACAGGATGTTCGGGAACCGGGCCAGTGGTGCAGGCTTCTCCGGGGAGGACGGCGGGGACAGTGCAGGCTCTGGGGGAGAAGAGTCTGGGGGAGATGGGGGAGTGCTGTACAACGGACCTCAGATGACGGCTCTCACCCCCATGATGGTCCCAGAGGTGTTTCCCAATGTTCCGCTTATCGCTGTGAGCAGGAACCCAGTATTCCCCCGCTTCATCAAGATCATAGAGGTTAGGATGATGCAACGGTACTTCTCCTGTCGTTGGTTTCATTGGGTTCAAGGACACAGGGATGATTACTCTATAACCGTCTCTGGTGATCAGAGGCAACACTGTTCATACTCTTTGGAGTGAAAATTCTAGTCTGTTGTCTCATACATGTTTTAGCTGGATATACTGCGCTTCAGATTAACTCTGCCTGATCTTGCTGTAAGAAAATGACTTGGTTTGTGGTCATCTTGTGTTGTACTCTTCCTTTTACTGGCCTCATTTCCACTGCATGGTATGGCTGAATTTTAGTTCACTTGCACTTTGAAGCTGGACTCCTGTTTTGAAGTTAAAGGGGGCATTCCACTGATTTTACACAAGAAATTGAGGCTTGTATTATTGTCTGCCACAATGTCTTTTTCAGTGCTACAACTTGGTGGGTGTGTGTGAGATACATTTTTTTTTTAATTCTAAACAATTACAAAACATTATACAGGGGTAAATCTGATACAAAGCTCTTAGGTATGTGTTTTCAAGTGCTGAGTGTATGCAATGTGTCTGTCTGTCTCCCTGTCAGGTAAAAAACAAAGCGTTGATGGAGTTGTTGAGGAGGAAGGTTCGTCTGGCTCAGCCGTATGCTGGAGTATTCCTGAAGAGAGATGATAAGTAGGTTTGATAACTCACTCCTCTGCTAGAATCACTGATGGTCAGGTTGATACCGGCCTGAGAAGGAGAGCTATAATCCCTGGCTGTGTGCTTACATGCTCTTCACTTATTATTATTATTATTGTCACTGGTTTTTACCTGATTTGTAAAACTTAATCTAAATGGGATAGCTGGACCCCTTTAATGTAATCCAGACTGAACATTTCTTGTTGCTGCTGCTTCACATTAAAAGCTTTCCAATGGGAGACTTTTCTTTTGAAGCAGCTTCAGGAATGCAATGTATTTGTCGCTGAGATCAGTGGGGCTTCACTAACTATCAGTCTACACAACAGAATATGGACTTAATGTGATCTGCAGATCAGTTTTAAATATCTCCGCTGCCTGCTGTCCATGTCTGTGTGTTGGTAGTAATGAGTGTTTTTGTCTCATGCAGTAATGAGTCAGATGTGGTGGAGTCTCTAGATGCCATCTACTCTACAGGGACCTTTGTTCAGATTCATGAGATGCAGGACCTGGGAGACAAGCTGAGGATGATCGTCATGGGACACCGCAGGTTAGAAACACTACTGCTGCTGGTGGGCGAGAATTTTTGGGTAAAAGGCATAGTGGTTAGTTGGAATGAAAATCTTTAGACTCTGCTGTCCATGGCACACTGTTGCCTGTACCTTGTGTAGACCTCTGATATGTATGTATATTTATACTCTGGTCTGTCAGGATCCGGATCACAAGACAGCTGGAGGTGGAACCTGAGGAGGCAGCGACGTCCCCTGCGTGGTCAGAGTCTGAGGCAGAGTCACAACCCAAACCTCCACCGAGACGCAAAGCCAAACGCAGCCGCAAGGACCAACCGGGCTTTCTGACAGAGCAGCTGGAGGACAAGGTCCGTAACATGACCCTCACCTGCCACACCTGTAGCCTTCTACACATGCTGTCAGTCAGTAGCTCTCAAGCATTACTCAGGCAAACATGTAAGCAGGAAATGCAGCCAATCAAGACCTTCACCATCTTTTGGACCTCCATCCACTGTGTTTGGAAAACTGCTGTTTTAGCTGTGTGGCCATGAATGTATATTTTCAGGGTTGGTATTCTGAACCAGTTTCTAGTTAAGTTGGTAGTGAGTCCGCACACATTGATTTGGGCATTGTGTACTGTTTAGGTATATTTATTCAATGAACATTGGATCACTGAGTAAATGACCTGCAACACAAATCGAAGAACACAAGGCTGGAAGAGCAACCAGGCAAAGTGGGCAACTTCCCTGGAGCCTCAGATCCCCTGTGCCCCCGAAAGTACCAGGTTCACTAATGTCAGCTAGTTTTGGTAATTAGAGAATTTGCACCACTAAAGTACAATATTAACTAGGACAAGGTCCTGATTTGTTAGCTGATTTAGTGGCCTTGTCTTATAGAGGAGCCCTATGTCAATTTTTTTAAAGCCCTTTATTATTTTAATTTATATTGTGCTCACTTGGTGCATATTTCTAAATAAAGTTGTGTATAATCAAATTACCACAAACTAAGTGACTGAAAACCAGGAGCCAGGTAGAGTTACTCCAGCATCGGACTACTGGTTGGGTTCTTGGTCTCTGGGTAAGTAATGAAGCTGCCATGTGTAGTCTACTCAGCCGTATTTATTTAATGGAAACATGGAGGCAGCAAGGTACATACAAACTGCAATGAAGGTGGTAGGTGGGGTTGGGGCCCAACAGCAATGTTTTCCCCCGGGGTCCCTCAGTAGGTTAATCCAGCTATGGCAGAACATAATAATGTTTGTCATTTGCACAACTGTACTTTTTTTTATGTATTTTGTTTTTAGAACTATCATCATCATTAGTTTGTTAGTGTTGGTAGTAGAAGTATTTGTACTTTATATTCATTTTAATTTTGATGGTAGTGATTTTAACTATATTGTTGCTCAGATTTCAGAAGCAGACCTGAGTCCAGAGCTTCAGCCGCTGCCCTCCTCCAACATCCTGATGGTCGAAGTGGACAATGTTCAGCATGAACAGTTCACTGTCACAGAGGAGGTCAAGGTACACAACTCACATTACAATAGGTAGCACAGTAGGGAGTGGTAAGATAAGTTTCACCAAGTGATTTTCATTATGGAATTTAAATGATTTCTGATTATGTGGCAGATGTTTTAAAACAGATCTTACAAAAAAGGAAACACTGGTAGAATCTAAACTAGAATCTGTGATGTGTGTGTTCTGCAGGCGCTGACAGCAGAGATAGTGAAGACTATCAGGGACATCATTGCACTCAACCCCCTCTACAGGTCAGTCCTGACACGTATTTACTGAGTCTGTCCTGACCACATTCGATCATCCTATATTTGTTTTGGTTTCTATTTACATTATACAGCTTGCATTTCACACTTATAACTTAAGGTTAGTAAAGCGATTTAGAAATGTTTGACAACTGCTAGCTCTGTATTTAAAAAAATACAACCTGCACCACTGGTTTCCTTTGATGGTTTCCTATAATATTTCATATAGTGTTTTGTATCTGCTTGAGACATCCTTAATTTTACTTTAATTTCAGGGTTTAGATCTTTACATGTTTTTCATTTAATATTTTCTTTTACTGATTAGCCACTATATGACATTCATGTAGAGTATCCTGGTTATGAGTATCCCAGTTTCGGTCATTATGATGATGGATGGATCATAGTACATAGTGTGGTGTAAGCAGTGTGTTTATTTAACAATGAAATATAGCATTGGAAGGCGGTGTGAAAAAACTTAAGAGTAAAATGGTAAATGTACTTGTATGGCGCCTTTCTAGTTTTTTCGACTACTCAAAGCGGTTCACACTACATATCACATTCATACACTCATCAGTTCAATGAAACTAACTTCATTCACGCTCATACACACCGAAGGCACAGCCCTCGGGAGCAATTTGGGGTTCAGTGTCTTGCCCAAGGACACTTCGACATGCGGGCTGGGGGAAGCCGGGATCGACGACCGACCTTCCGATTGGTGGACAACCCGCTTTACCACTAAGCCACAGCCGCCTCGGAGTAAATTGAGCATCTGAAATAAATTATAAAAAATTTTGGCACCCCTACAGCAGGTGGCACTCTAGGCAACCGTCTAAAGGAGGGGACACACATTACGACTGTTGAGCCAATTATGAATATGATTTGGGCGTGATGACTGTTTGGACCAATTTGGTCTGGGTTGGTGTTGGCAGTCAGCAGATAAAATCATATAGTGTGTGATATGTAAAAATTCAAATCTTAAGTCTTCAGATTCAGTCGTTGCCAGTCATTCTCATTAAGATTTCTGTTCGATATTAGAGACTTACATTGATGACTCGTGTGTTGCCTGAGCGAGACTTGCTGGTAAATAAACAGCTTTACCTAACTTGAAGTTTATAATTTTTACAAAGTTCATTTACCTCTAGTTCCCTCTGTAGGCTCTACAGTTCTACACACCTCTCTATTCAGGATCTCACCAAACTCTGCTTTTTTTCCTCTTATATATTCCTATCAAATCACACTGCAAAATTAATTTTCTTTGTGCTCACAATCTGCTAGTTAACAATCAAGTTAACATGTGATTTATTAAGGCAACATCTAAATAAGCACTGGGACTACCTTCTACTTTTATTCTGTGACTGAGGAGAACTTTTTCAGTATAAAGTCAGTGTTCGATTTAGTCTCAGACCAGCAGGCTCAGTGTGTGTGTGTGTGTGTGTGTGTGTGTGTGTGTGTGTGTGTGTGTGTGTGTGTGTCAGAGAGTCAGTCCTCCAGATGATGCAGGCTGGTCAGAGAGTGGTTGATAATCCCATCTACCTCAGCGACATGGGAGCAGCTCTGACAGGAGCAGAGTCACATGAACTACAGGACGTCCTGGAGGAAATCAGTGTGAGCAGTCTGCATGCTTTCTGTGTCTTATTCAGTCTTATTTACTGTGTGGGAGACAGTCCTGGATGATTCATATATACAGGCTCAGAGAGGCAGCTGTGTGCTGCTCTTTAACGGAGGTGAGGAAGTTATCAGACATGGATATGTCAAACCAACCAGTTAGTCATCCTTCAAGTCAAAATATTCAGATAAAGCATATATGTATGTATCAACTTTGTGCAGCTTTATTTTTGTTTTTTTTTCGAGGGCAGTGTCCTCTTCTCCTCATTCTAATGTGCAGAGCCAGAATGGGATTATTACTGCCCCCTGAGGCAGATGGGGAAGGAAACACCCACAGTAACTACGGTTGGTGTGAACCACAGTCATAGGCTGTTCCAAATCACATACTAACTTACTGCCTACTACATACACAATCAGTGTGTACTGCATATTGCCTACTAAATGAACGATTAAGTATGCCATAACCAACAGACTGTTCACACTAGAGAGAGAGAGACAGAGAGTGAGTTTGGTTACATGAGATGAGAACTAAGTAGTTGATTTGGCAAATGGACTTCTGGTTAACTTTCCCACCTCTGATAAAGAACAGCACACAGGCGCTTCTCTAAGCTTTTCAATATATATGTTTATATCTATATATTTAGGTAAGCTGTACAATGTAAAATTAGTTGAAAGTGTACAGACCTTTGAAGCCTGTTTCTGTGTGTCTCTGCAGATCCCGAAGCGTCTCTACAAGGCTCTGTCTCTGCTGAAGAAGGAGTATGAGCTGAGTAAACTGCAGCAGCGACTGGGCCGAGAGGTCAGAGGTCATCACCAAACATACAGTATATGAGCTTTAACCAGCCACTGCTCTGCTCATCACCAACAGTCATTCATCTGTCTCCCGGCTCTGCTCACAGGTGGAAGAGAAGATCAAACAAACTCACAGGAAGTACCTGCTACAGGAGCAGCTCAAGATCATTAAGAAGGTAGAACAGACTGTGCGTCCTCTGATTCTGTGTAGTCTGTATGTCTGGCATTATGTCTATCAGCAAAACACTCTGAAATTCTTTGGGGGCCTGCAGCAGAAGTGAAAACCTGTCAAGGCTTTTAGACTTGCACTTTGTCTGTATATCAGTACAACTTCCAAACTAATAGTGTGTCAGTCGAACACAGCTGACATGTGGGCCGACACATATTCCATCAAACGACCCTGTTAGTATTTATTGCAGGGCTGTTGTACTGGATTACATAAAATGCAGGGTGTCCGTGGGGTCTTAAAAAGTATTAAAAAGTCTTAAACGCTATTTTCAGAGGTATTCAATTTTGTAGCTTGTTTTCAGTATATATCAGGGATGTGAAGGTAACGTTTACAACCACAGCGTGCTTGTAAAGCTAATAGCTAAGTGTTATGAACAAGCTAAAATGAAAGCTACCTGTATGTAGCCTAACTGTTTGCCACAAATCTTAAAATTTGGCAAATTCTTGTAAACTTGCTGCTGGCTGAGACAGCAGTCCCCCCTCCACACCAGCCCCTCCTCTCTACAAGCAGTACATGCAGCAGAGGGCGGAGGACAGGAGGTCCTCCAGTATCAGTCCTTCGTCCTCCTGACTGATGTCTGTGTTCTTCATTCTTTCTAAACTTCACTCAGTATTTTGATGTCAGGAATATTAGGCTATTTATTTTACTGACATTTTAGATTAGTCTCCAGTAAGATATTATTGAGTGTATATAGTGACTTTGCTGTTGTAAACTTTACTGTTGCAGCTTTAGAAACAATATTTAGTTATATTTAAAATATAAATCAATTCTAATCCTGTTCTGAATTTATTCTTTTTAAAAAATAATAATTTTTAAAAAACCCAATTATTTAGTAATAAAAAAGAACCGGTAAGAGTATTGATAAAGAACTGGGCAGATAAGAGTATGGATAAAATAAAGATACAATCCTAACGATACCCACCCCTACATCTGGTTAGTGGCTTTGCCCTGACTTTAGGAGAATGAGCAAAGCAGACCTGCTCCAGTAGGTCTGAGGAGCAGGTCTGAGACCTTGGACCCATTAAACAATGTGTGTGTGTGTGTGTGTGTGTGTGTGTGTGTGTGTGTGTGTGTGGCTGTGGGTTTTCAGGAGCTGGGTCTGGAAAAAGAAGACAAAGAAGCTATTGACGAGAAGTTTAGAGAGAGACTCAAAGAGAGGACTGTCCCTCAGCACATAATGGACGTCATCAACGAAGAACTCAACAAACTGGGACTGCTGGACAACCACTCGTCAGAGTTCAAGTTGGTATTTTTTGTCCCACTAGCCATGGAGGGCCTTTAAATGATGATGTCACTCAGTTGGCTTTAGGAACATTTGAGTCCAGAAAGACTTATCTTGACAAATACTGAACAAAGTGGCATGAAATTTAGTTTAGGTATTCATGATCTCTGGAAAATGATTCCTAATGTCATGATAACCCCTTGACCTTTTTCTTTCTAGTGCCATATTCAGGCTCACTTATTTCCACTTCCAATCTAATGCAACAAAATGCATTGAGGACATTCGTGCTGCACAGAAAATTAAAACTTTCCATTTTGGATACTCTTTCTCTAGGACAAACAATAGTAAAGTAAAGGAGTTTTTGACCACTAGTAGCAATTTTTTTTACTAGTTGGTCACAGGCAAGCTTTAATGGTAATCTCTATGTAGCCAATCTCTCTTTTGTATGCACTGGTAGTTCTGTTTATCAGAATAACAGACACATTTCACACAATACTAAAATCATTTCATTTTTGTTCTGTTTTACATTACAATAAACACAAATAAGCAACAACAACTGTATGTTGCAGTGTAACCCGTAACTACCTGGACTGGCTGACTAGCATGCCCTGGGGTACCAACAGTGAAGAGAACTTATCACTGGAGAGAGCCAAAGATGTTCTGGAAGAAGACCATTACGGAATGGACGATGTTAAGAAACGCATATTGGTTAGCAAATGCACACATGCACACACACCATTTTAAAAGCACAAGAAATGGGGGGGGGGACTTTTGTTCAAATGTTCAGATACCTTTAATTCAATATTATTTCTATAGCACCAATTCGTAACAGAAGTTATCTCATTGCATTTTTCCTATAGAGCAGGTCTAGACCGTACTCTTTATAAAGAGATACATCTATTCACACATCAAAAACTGTGGAAAACTTTTTCTGGTAGAAATGAACCTGACTTCCTCTGTCTTTGTGCAGGAATTCATAGCAGTGAGCCAGCTGCGTGGCTCCACCCAGGGGAAGATCTTGTGTTTTTACGGTCCTCCGGGTGTAGGAAAGACCTCCATCGCCCGCTCCATAGCCAGAGCCCTCAACAGACAGTACTTCAGGTTCAGCGTGGGAGGCATGACCGATGTGGCTGAGATTAAAGGACACAGGTCTATACTACCAATATTATTGATGGACCAGTAAAGCATATGTATCATGTACAGAGCTCTGTCTGGTATAGGGCAGGAAAAGGTTAAGAAAATTGATGGGGAAAAACCTGGATAAGGACAGGTAATACTAGAATTAACTGCACCTACGATGTGATGGGTTACAACTAGAGATGCACTGACATGGAATTTCAGGGCCAATAACGATGTGTTTGTGTGTGCAGGAGGACGTATGTTGGAGCGATGCCAGGGAAGATTATCCAGTGCCTGAAGAAAACCAAAACAGAGAACCCTCTGGTGCTAATAGACGAGGTCAGTATGGTGGTGCTGTTCCTGTAGTTCTATCTGTTGAGTTCACTATCAGAGCAACATTAATATTACTGGAGGAAATCTGCTGATGTGGTATATACTGTCAGCAATGAACAGATTCGTTCTGTCTACCAGTTTTAGCTTCAGTTACCTGTAGATTTCTTGGCCCATATAAACAGGGGTGGAGTGTTTTGCCTGTTTTAATATATTGTAGGTGACACAGAGTAACATGTGGACAACCATTATTTGTATGGAAATATTATATTGTGTCTTGCCACTGACACAATACTAAAACTCAAACATTCTATATGTAAACAAGCTGTCAAGGTCCTGGACAATAAACTTCAAAGCTACCATCACTTTATTATGCTTCCTTGATATGGTCTTAACAGTTGAGAAAATCATACTAAATTCCACAATGCTTTGTCATGATTTAGCACCTCCCCCACTTTGCACATTTATAAATCATAAAAATGTCAAGGATAGATTGATCAGATCCGCAATGTTGTCCCAAGATGGATACAAGACTAAGAGTCTACAGCCATGCTATCGGCTCTGTGGGGCTGTAATTGAAGATAAAAATGCACATCAGCGTGATGGCGTGCTCACAACGATCATGCTAGCATAGTAATGTCTAGCAGGTATAATGTATACCATGTTCGTCGTGTTACTTTTGCGTGTTAGCATGTTAACATTTGCTAATTAGCATTAAACAAAGTACATCTGAGGCTGATTGTAATGTCATCAGTTTTGCAGGTATTTGGTCATAAATAGGTATATGCATGTACACACCCAGAAAGTATGTACAGTATGTGCAATGTCAGTGTAAAGTTCCATGTCATTTATTTATGGTAGAGTGCGGAGGATGAGGTGGAGTTGAGGAGTCTCACAGCCTGAGGAAAGAAGCTGCTCTGTAGTCTGGTGGTACGGCAGTGGATACTTCTGTATTGCTTGCCAGACAGCAGCAGGATGAACAGGCTGTGGCTGTGGTGGGTATTGTCTTTTAGTATCCTTTGGGCTCTTGCGCAGGCACCTCACCGATATCACTGATGGTCTGCAGAGGGGTACCAATGATGTTCTGGGCGGATTTAATCACCCGCTGCAGAGCCCTCCTGTCCAAGTTAAAACATTATTTTTATATATATATATATGAGAGAGATCTGAGAACATATATATGTTCTTGTTAACTTTTATTACAGAGAAGTAATAGAAAGCATCCACCAGCATGTCCACAAATACCCTGGACCGTGTGTTCTGGCAGCTACAAAGCCCTCCCTCGCCCCACTGTGGTCAATCAGACCATATTTCAGCTGATAAAAATGGTCAAACTATCAGCAAAAACATTTCAAGCGTGGACAGATGAAGCTACAGCAGCTCTACAGGACTGTTTTGAGTGCACAGACTAGCTCAAGTTTAGAGATGCCGCCACCCAGGAGAACCACATCAACCTTGAGGAATATCATCAGTGACATCGTACATCAGCAATGTGTTGATGATGTGGTGGTCACAAAGACACTAAAATCATTCCCCAACCAGAAAGCCTGGATGTATGGAGAGGTGAGGGCTCTACTCAGTGTTGTAGGTGTTACAACACTGCCAGAGGCATCAAGGATGCAAAGCTGAGACATCAGTAGAGACTAGAGAGAGACCTCAGCACCAACAACACCAAAGATATGTGCGGCAGGCGATCAAAAACATCACAGGCTACAAAAGCAGGAGCGCCCCCATCATGTGTGAGGCTACGTTACCAGATGAGCTATGCTCATTTTGATCTCCCCAACAAAGAGTCAGATGTAAAGTCGACTCCGCCTCCAGAAGACCAGCCATCGTCAGTATCCACAGCAGATGTGAGAAGAATCCTGCTGAGAGTGAATATGAGTAAAGCTGCTGGGCCTGATAACATCACTGGCCGTGTACTAAGAACATGTGCCAATCAGCTAGTTGATGTTATTACTGACATTTTTAATATATCACTGACACAGGAGAGTGTTCCCACCTGCTTCAAGACAGCCACCATCGTCCCTGTACCTAAAAAGTCTGCAGTGTCACAATGTATATACAGCAGGTAAAATAAGTATTGAACATGTCACCATTTTTCTCAGTAAATATTTCTCAAAGTGCTATTGACATGAAATTTTCACCAGATGTTGGTAACAACCCATGCAACCCACACATGCAAAGAAATGTTCAATACTTTTTCCCTGTGTCATTTAACATTTTAACACAAAACTTAATTTATGGACATCTATGGTTTGATTTCTTTGCATGTGTGAATTTCATGAGTTGTTACCAACATCTGGTGAAAATTTCATGTCAATAGCATCTTATATATTTATAAATATATTTACTGAGAAAAATGGTAACATGTTCAATACTTATTTTACTTGCTGTATGCATTATCTTGATCAAACCATTTGTCAGCATTTTGCTTTTTAACAGGCTTCCATTTTTGTTTTATAAGGTTAGCTTTAATAGCTGCCTGATGAAATATCTTGATCATCGATGGCTGTTTTTACACCATCTCTGGTAGGGACATATTGATTTTGGTTATATACTGATATGTCATTCATCAGATCAGGTGAGTTCAAGGCCATGATGAATTTGTCTCCACTGTCTTGGCCCCATCTGAAAGTAGGATTTACTTTATACAGCTTACTGGGTTCCCTTTTTGTGTCACTCATTTGACCTGAGAGTTTAAAGAACACATTTTTTTGGTTGTGGTCTGAAAGGGGGGATTGCTGTCTTGACAGTCAATGCACTGATAGTGGAGGGGTCCATGTCAGTGATTGCATAGTCTACTAGACTAGACCCAAGAGCTGAGGAGTATGTGAATCTCCCTAAAGAATCCCCTCTGGACCTACCATTAACTGTCTAAGGCCCGACAGAGATGCACTACCTTCCTTCCACTTTGGTTTATTTCAGAGTCAAGGGTCTTACGAGGGGTGACGGTTGGTGTGGTAAACGGGGGAGACTGATCAAATATATGGTTGTTGGCCTGTGGGTCGATGACATCAGGTTTGACTCCTGTTCGTCCATTCAGATCTCCATTTAGAAGCACGTTTCCCTGGAGTGGAGAGTTTCAAAAATGTCTTCTTCAAAATAAGGAGAATCTACTGGGGGTATATGAATAGCACTGACGTCAAAGATCTCCTTTATACCACACCAAGATCCTCCCCGATGTTCTGCCCTTGTGTATGTTTGTTAATTTTATAAAGGGCACCATGACTTCATTATATCCTGGAGGACAGTGAGTGAGCAGATCATTTTGACACCATGTCTCTGGTAATACAATTACGTCAATGTCTTTGATAGATTTCATGAATTCAGGGTTTCCACTTTTCAGCTCAGAGGTTGAGGAGTGGAGACCCTGAATATTCCAGCAACTTTTATAAAATGAACACATTAAAACAATCAAAATTAACCTGTATAGTGAGACAAATATAGAAACACCCACAACTCTCTATACCGAATAATAATTTTACATGGATGCATGTACTATTTTCACTAATATTATCATTGTACTAACTACTACTATTGCTATGGTTCAGTTTGTCAAATGAGAAGGTGTTCTGAGGGTGTGTAGCATTTCCCTGATGTCTCCCAGCTCAGAGGTAGCAAGGGGAGGGATTGTGGCAGTAGGCTGAGCCACAACTTCAGCATACCATGAAAAAGCTTGTTTGTGTCCAGGCATTTCCCATTAGTCAGCCAACAGGACCACTTGTGGGGCTTCATCTTCAGGCTGAGTGGAGGGAAGCTGGGATGGGCAGAGCTGGCTGTTGGCAGCTGGCTGTGTGGATGGATGGATAGATATTGATGAGAATGAGTCTTTCTCCTCCCCTGTCATTACCAGGTGGATAAGATCGGTCGTGGTTACCAGGGCGATCCATCCTCCGCATTGCTAGAGCTTCTAGATCCTGAACAGAACGCCAACTTCCTCGACCACTACCTTGATGTTCCTGTAGATCTGTCAAAGGTAGGAGTGTGTGGTCTTTGTGTATAATTCCACAATCCTAGTGAAAAATGATATGTAAAATTCAGTTTTTGTAAGCCCTGCCCATCTCTATCTGCTTTAATAAAGGTTTTGTTTATCTGCACGGCAAATGTGATTGACACCATCCCAGACCCTCTTAGAGACAGGATGGAGATGATCAATGTGTCTGGATATGTCGCTGAGGAGAAACTGGCTATCGCTGAGGTAACACCAACTTCTACCTCTCCACTTATGTGATTGTGTAAAATAAATAAATAAAGTTTGCTGTATAAATTATGTTATGATTATTGTTGTATACTTTTTAATGATAGCGGGTTCATTTTTCTCATAGTTAAGATATCAATTACTAAATAAAACTTCAGTATACCTTACTGGGGCAGCTGTGGCTTAGAGGAAGAGCAGGTTGTCCACCAATCGGAAGGTCGGTGGTTTGATCCTTCCCCAGCCCACATGTCGAAGTGAACCCCAAATTGCTCCTGAGGGTTGCACCTTCGGTGAACCTTCGTGTGAATGAGTTACTTTCTTTGAACTGATGAGCATTGCCATCAGTGTATGAATGGGTGAATGTGATATATAGTGTGAAGCGCGTTGAGTAGTCTGAAAGGCACTATACAGGTACAGTCCATTTACCATTACTTACTAGTACATCATGCTTTTAATTTCTATTTCTCTGTGCGTGTGTCTGTCTGGCTGTCCAGCGTTACCTGGTCCCTCAGCTCCGCTCTCTGTGTGGTCTAACTGAGGAGAAGACCTCAATCTCATCTGACGCCCTCAGTCTGCTCATCAGGCAGTACTGCAGGGAATCTGGAGTCAGGAATCTTCAGAAACAAGTTGAAAAGGTAAACTGTAAAGCTTTGTACTCTGTTTACTAAACCTGAGCTCACATGCATCAGGCTACAAAGAACAAATATTTTGGTCTTAATTAGGAGAACATTCTGCATGTAACAAAAACTGAATCCTACTACTACTTCATCCTTTAATAAGACAGGCGGGTACAGGTCAGAAAAGAACAGAAAACTACCTGCTAAACTAATCTTAAAGTCACTGGTATTAATTTGGAAACCAATAACTCTGCAGATGGACTGTGGTTCTGTGTGACAAAAGCAACATTATTTCTCAACTTAACGGCACAGTCACACCAGAAAGTAGCGCATCCCCCAGTGGTTTTGTGTGTAATCCCTTTTCCATCTTTCTGTCAGGTTTTCCGTAAGGTGGCATTCGGTATTGTCAGTGGTGAGCAAACTGCAGTGACTATTACACCTGACAATCTGCAGGATTACGTTGGAAAACCTGTTTTCACAGTGGATCGAATGTACAATGTCACCCCACCAGGAGTGGTTATGGGGCTGGCATGGACTGCTCTTGGTGAGAGAGACACACGCGCACACACAAACCAGTACCAATGTAAAATATAACATACTGAAGGTCTGCCTGCATTTTGTCCTCTGTGTAGGAGGGTCGACGCTGTTCATCGAAACTTCACTGCGCCGTCCTTCTGGAGGAATGGACCCTAAAGGAGAGGGGTCACTAGAGGTTACAGGTCAGTCAGGAAGGCCATGAACTGAGTCACTGTTGGGTGGGCTAATCATACATTGTCAAGCACCGGTCTTTTATCTTCACCAGATACTGAACAGAGCATATTAAAGGTGTTGGTGCTACTCTGCAGGTCAGCTGGGTGATATTATGAAGGAAAGTGCAAAGATCGCTTCAACCTTTGCCAGAGTCTTCCTGATGACCCAGGAACCAGAAAATCACTTCCTGGTCAACTCCCACCTGCACCTGCATGTCCCTGAGGTAACCATCGTGACAGTACTGTAAATAAATGACTTACTGATTACTTTTTACTTATTCTTTACAATCTACTAAATTGTATGCAAGAGAAAATACATTTTGTGTACCATTTTTCAAAACGGATAGATTTGAATATATCCTGCTTTAGTGTCCCCTGTAATAGTATAAAAAAATACACTGTGGCTGGCAGCAATGCTCATTCCTATCTTTTTGTCTATAACTGTCACTTGTTTCTAGGGGGCGACTCCCAAGGATGGACCAAGTGCTGGTTGCACCATTGTCACAGCATTGTTGTCCCTGGCAACCAACCGGCCGGTGCGTCAGAATGTAGCCATGACTGGTGAAGTGTCACTGACCGGCAAAATACTGCCAGTAGGTGGAATCAAAGAGAAAACTATTGCTGTAAGTACAAGACACACACACACACACACACACACACACAGATATAAATATATATATATATATATATATATATATAAACAATTTTGGCCTGTAAATTTTTTCAGTTTACCAGCCATTGGCAGATAGACCAACAAATACATTTTTTATATATATATATATATATATATATACACACACACACAAGGCTGGTAACTGAAAAAAGTTACAGGCCAAAATACTTCAACCGGCCATAAAACTGCAAAAAAAGATGTCATTAAAAACAATGTAATTACTAATTACTCATTGATTGACCTTTTTAAAGGAGAACTATAACAATGGAAATTTCAGACACTGTTGTAAGTAGACTCAACTTTTATTTTAAAATGTTAATTGATATTACATCATCTGAAACACATGCACACTCTGCAAACAGCACGCGTGTACTCAACTCCATATACTCAAAATGCTCAAAATTACTCTATATTATGGTTGCGTGCATATCATCCACTCAACCGACTACGACTTAAATTTCGTCATTGTCAGATACAGCCTCTCTCTCAGACCGGCGCTCCATGAAATTAGGTCTCAGAGTGTCAGAGTGCCACAGTTTGACAGGACTAGGGTCATACTCTTGAATGCCTGGGGATGTGAGCTGTACCAGTAGAAGGTCAGACAACGCACCCTTGACCTCCAGTTTTCACCATCTTCATTACATTGAAGCCCCTCACACAGTCTGCTGTTGCAGCTGGTATTGTCTGAATTCCGTCAAGTCCATTATATCCCGACAGGTGCTGCTGTGCATACGGCCGACACAGGACTCCACACTAACTTTTTCATTTAGGTGCACCAGCACATAATTTAGGATTTTATCGATACTCTTATCGGTTCTTTTTCATTACTAAGTACTTGCTTTTTCAAAAATCTATTATTTAAAAATATAAATTCAGAGCATTATAACTTTCCTTGAGTATATGTTGTCCATGTCCAATACTGTATGATTAATATGATGCATTTTGACCGATTATTTATCAACCCTGCACAGGCTTTTCCACCCTCATGCGAATATTTTGAATTTCAGGGAATTAATGTGCTAACCATTCAGTGGTTGCTCTGGTTTCCTCCCACATTCGAAAAACATGCAGGTTAGGTTAATTGGCGATTCACATTGCGAATGTGAGTGTGAATGTTTGTCCGTCTGTGTCAGCCCTGTGATTGATTAGCGGCCTGTTTAGTGTACCCCGCCTCTAGCCCAATTCAGCTGGGATTGGCTCAAGCCCTCCATGACCCTCAAAAAAACAAATGACAGACTAATTAATAATGATGATAACTATTAGCTGCAGGCCAACCCTAAATAATCAGGATGTGGTGTCCTTGTGAGCTGAAACACGTTGGTTAAATGAAGTGCAGAGTGTTGCAGTGAGTCAGTTAGTGCTGGCAGTGTTTGTAGTCAGGACAGTCTGGCTTCAGCCTCACAGCAGGAGAGATTAAGAGATATCCGCTCTAATATGCAATTACATGAGCTTTCACTACAGCACTGCAAACGTCTCATTCCTTCTGCCCAGAACACACACCACAACCCAACACCACAGTGGGTTGAAGATATTCCTCTGCTACCATGAAGTCTCTGTTGAGGGAAAAAGGTTACCTTTAGTGACTTTTCTGCTTATGCTCTGATACAGTCATGTGACAAAAAGGAAACGTGTGAGATAAGTCATCAGTGCAATTAATTTCATCATTTGCTTCCACATTCAGTTATTGACCTACAGAGGTACACAGGTCCTAAAACACACTAGCCCGCTGCATTATATCAGACTCCCAGTGTAACATGACCTCTGGCTTACTGAGAATCCATATTCTTTATTAGAATATATTTATATTTATATTAGAACAAAAGAATTCTGTAATCTGTTCAGTCTAACCCATGGGGCTCTATGGGCACTATCTTACAGCCGGTGTAAAGCGGTGCGCAGCGCAGGTATCATTGCTAGTTTCCAACCGACGCAGTTGTAATTTTCACGCCCAGTGACCACGCTGTGTGCCCATGAGAGTGTTGGTCTTAAAATGAGGTGTGGTCAGATTGCACTATTTTCCTGCTATTTAAAGGGCACGTTAATCCGATAGTAAGATGCGCCTGCATAGGTGGATTCACAACGCGCATACACTCTACACAGAGAAGGGCTATAGAATGACATCATACTAAATGGTACGGGATATTGATGTTTTTTGTATTAATTTGAATGGCCAGGATAACTTCTAATATCTAATAGTTGTTGGGATTTACAATGGTTGAAGATAATCATAAATAATAACTTCAATTGATAAAGTCCTCGGGGGTACCACCCTTAAACAAGGGAAAATGATAGCTAATTAATTGATTCAGTCTCATAAAATACACTAAACTATCAATTTGTAACTCAGATTAATAATTAAATTAATAACTATAACCAAAATTACCATCAATAGTTAGTAGGCTGAAGGATATGGAGTTCAACCTAGAAGAGGTTGGCAAATTATTCACTCTTTTGCAACATTAAAGAAACAAGCATAATTACACACAAGCATTATTAAAAGATAAACAAAGCAAAAACACACAATATGAAGTATAACTCTAAATGCACTAAGCTAAAGAACAAAAGGGTGGGTGTGTTGTGAGAGAGATACAAAATGGCTGCTTCAGTCCACAATGGCGTCAAGCATCTAATCTAATTCAAAATGGTGGCTGAGCAGCAGCCACATGGTTAGACAACGGAAGGAAATTCAAAATGGCGGCAAGGCCATGTATGTTGAAGAGTGTGGCTCTGTTAAAGGGCCAAATTGAAGTGTATGTGTGAACTGTGTAGGATAAATGATGCCAGGTTAGAAAGAGGATAGTTAGCTGCATGCAAGACCCTGTGTCTGTGTGAACATCACTAACATCAACTTAGGTTATTTTGGTAGCCACATGCTAACAGTGAAAACACATCACAATAAAACTCAGTGAACCAAATCAATACAGATACATTAACAAAGTAACACGGTCCTGTGCTTAGCCATGTACTCTGCTATGCTCTGTTATGCCTAGTTATATGTCCAGTGGTTATGTTACCAGTCCGTAAAGGAAAAAGTTGCTTTGTGGTCCTCCTTGTTAGCTGGACATGTGGATGAGCTAGGCGGGGAAGAATTTTGTTAGCTGGAAGCTGGGTCCATGGAGGGAGTTCACACCTACATGAACGCAGGATGCAATGGTGTGGTGAATGCCAGTGGTCCCAACATAGTTATTAACAATTTACAACAATTTGAGATCGTTTTATGTTACAGCAGACAGCAAACTTAAACAACAACATAATGTATGTCAAAGCAGCCACAGCAACTACACAGGCAACACAGAACTAATGCATGAGAACTGCAAGGAGATGAAGAGGGAGAGACCAGTTCATCATAGTGTATAATAATGCAGCACAGTAAGGATACAGACGTTTTATAGAGGAGACGAGCGTATATAACACGGATCTGTCTGTCTGTCAGTCACTGTTAACAGAAACCCCTGCCTGCAGTATAGTTCATACACTTAACTGATAAACCACAGAATTGTAGAGTAACATTAGGCTTCATGATCAAAGAAAGTTTTTATATCACATTGACACTTCTGTCCATATTCTCACGCTCCCTCTCTCTTGTTCGTTCACATGAGCTCTCTCTCTCTCTCTCTGCTGCGAGTCTGCATCACACTTTTATCAATTGATAAGGGAATGGGAGATGACACTCTTACTGATGACACTGATTTGTTTAATTCATGTTACACCCAAAACACACCTATGTTTAATTAGATACTAAATACAGCACCTTACGCCTTACTGTGCACTCAGATTGAGCGCTATTTAACTAGCAAAAGTGGAGTTGGACACGCACTAAATGCACTTGCGCCATGCTCTATAGACCATGCGCTATATATCGTTTGTAATATATGCTGTTTGAATTTGAAATTGAGCAGAACTTGACATGACCTAAGAACATAAGGTGACCAAACATGGTTACCCATACGTCCAATGACAGGTGCTCACCAAGCTTCGTACTGAGGTGCTCATAAATCATGAGCAGTGTCTTTCTCCAGGTGAACTGAACACTTGGTGGCTTTTATACATTTATTGAACCTGATTGTTTGAATTTTGACCATTTAAAGGTCCAGTGTGTAGGATTTAGTGGCATCTAGCGGTGAAATTGAAGTTTGCAACCATTTGAATACCACTCGCATCACCCTCCCTTCCAAGTGTATAGGAGAAGCTACGGTGCCCACGATACTCGCGAAAAACGCGAACTTCTTTATCTAGATCCAGTGTTTAGTTTGTCCGTTCTGGGCTACTATAGAGAAACATGGTGGTGCAACATGGCGACCTCCATGGAAGGGGACCCACTCCCTATGTAGATTTAAAAAAAAAAATAAAATTAAAAAATCATAAAATGAATATCACAGTAAATATACTGACAGTCTGGCAAGTAGTTGTTTAGATGTTTCTGTGGGCCAACATGTTGGATGAATCGACAAACAGACATTACAATCCTTAGACCCCATTGCTGTCAGGGCAAAAATATAGTTGTTTTTGCAGAAGTAATTTTGAAATCAATTTCGAATTAATGTGCGTACTTATTCCAGAATTTGACCAGGATTTTCTTGTCCCTGTCAGGCCCGTCGTGCAGGTGTGACCTGCATCATCCTTCCATCTGAGAACAGGAAGGACTTCTCTGACCTGCCGGACTACATCACACAGGGCCTGGAGGTCCACTTTGTGGATCACTACAGCCAAATCTACCCCATCGTCTTCCCACAGAACTAGTCACAACTTGCTTTCAACTACAGCGCTAAGACCAAGCCAAGCAGGACCAGGACTTCTTTTTATGGCACTTCAGAACCTAGAACCTGTTTGTTACCACATGACACTGATTGTAGGCCTAGTTAGTAAAATCCAGTTACTTTTTGAGTGATTCTTGTACATACGCAGTTTGGACTCTGAGGTCCTGCTGTGGAGGACACAGGACCCCCGAATGTAGGAGGACTGTCATGTGATAGAGGACAACATCTCTGAACTGAAACCATACAGCCAACTGTGCCAAAGATGGACATACACAGTAAAGTGATGATGGTGATGATGAACACAGGATATGATGTCATTGATGAGTAGAAATTGGGGTGGCGACTTTGCTGCTAGGTAGCCTTTTTACTTTTATTCCTTATATTATTTTATATTATTGGCCATTTGTGATGATGATGTTAGATGTATCTATCTATCTATGATGATAATGTTGAAATTAAATAATAAACACAACTCTGCTGGCTGCTGTTATCTGTTCTAGTCAACCTGGGAATAGCTTTTTAACTGACTAAACTGAGATTGGTGGTTGGTTATTTTATTTTTAAAAAGTTATTTAACAAACAAACAATATGTCCAAGATTAATCATATTTACATAACACAACATTACAAACTGTCCGTCGCAAAGAAGGAAAGTGTTTGAATGTGTGTTAGTTTACAGTAAGTGGGAGTGTGTTAGGTATGTGTGCATTACCACCTGCAACATGAAGATCAAAATTATCTTGATAATGTGTGAAAAACTAATCTCAACTCTGTGGAGTAAAATTAAAAAATAAAAATAAAAATAAAAAATAAATATATATATATATATATATATATATATATATATATATATATATATATATATATATATATATATATATATATATATATATATATATATATATATATATATATGTATATATATATATATATATATATATATATATATATATATATATGTATATATATATATATATGTATATATATATATATATATATATATATATATATATATATATATATATATATATGTATATATATATATATATATATATATATATATATATATATATATATATATATATATATATATATATATATATATATATATATATATATATATATATATATATATATATATATATATATATATATATATATATATATATATATATGTATATATATATATATATATATATATATATATATATATATATATATATATATATATATATATATATATATATATATATATATATATATATATATATATATATATATGTATATATATATATATATATATATATATATATATATATATATATATATATATATATATATATATATATATATATATGTATATATATATATATATATATATATATATATATATATATATATATATATATATATATATATATATATATATATATATATATATATATATATATATATATATATATATATATATATATATATATATATATATATATATATATATATATATATATATGTATATATATATATATATATATATATATATATATATATATATATATATATATATATATATATATATATATATATATATATATATATATATATATATATATATATATATATATATATATATATATATATATATATGTATATATATATATATATATATATATATATATATATATATATATATATATATATATATATATATATATATATATATATATATATATATATGTATATATATATATATATATATATATATATATATATATATATATATATATATATATATATATATGTATATATATATATATATATATATATATATGTATATATATATGTATATATATATATATATATATATATATATATATATATATATATATATATATATATATATATATGTATATATATATATATATATATATATATATATATATATATATATATATATATATATATATATATATATATATATATATATATATATATATATATATATATATATATATATATATATATATATATATGTATATATATATATATATATATATATATATATATATATATATATATATATATATATATATATATATATGTATATATATATATATGTATATATATATATATATATATATATATATATATATATATATATATATATATATATATATATATGTATATATATATATATATATATATATATATATATATATATATATATATATATATATATATATATATATATATATATATATATATATATATATATATATATATATATATATATATATATATATATATATATATATATATATATATATATATATATATATATATATATATATATATATATATATATATATATATATATATATATATATATATATATATATATATATATATATATATATATATATATATATATATATATATATATATATATATATATATATATATATATATATATATATATATATATATATATATATATATATATATATATATATATATATATATATATATATATATATATATATATATATATATATATATATATATATATATATATATATATATATATATATATATATATATATATATATATATATATATATATATATATATATATATATATATATATATATATATATATATATATATATATATATATATATATATATATATATATATATATGAGAGAGAGAGAGAGAGAGAGAGAGAGAGAGAGAGAGAGATGCCATCATGAGTGCCTCTGTGCTGTCCTTCAGTCCGGCCCGCTCTAGCCATTGGTAGGATTTCTTGATATCAGCCACTTCAGTTATGTTCCGGTGGCACATCCCATGTAGGGGTTTGTCCTCCCATGATGGTCCCTCCTCCAGCACCTCTTCCCTCTGTTCCCCATTGCCTGAGACATTCACTGAGCACGTCATCTGTTGGGGCCTTATCTTTGATGTACACTATACCAGCCACTTGGTTATGGCGCTCCATGTATGCTTTCCCTGCCAGCATCTTACACCCGGCAGTTATGTGCTGGATTGTCTCAGGGGCCTCTTTGCACAGCCTACATCTTGGGTCTTGTCTGGTGTGGTAGATCTGGGCCTCTATTGCTCTGGTGCTCAGGGCCTGCTCCTGTGCAGCCATGATGAATGCCTCTGTGCTGTCCTTCAGTCCAGCCCGCTCTAGCCATTGGTAGGATTTCTTGATATCAGCCACTTCAGTTATGTTCCGGTGGTACATCCCATGTAGGGGTTTGTCCTCCCATGATGGTCCCTCCTCCTGCACCTCTTCCTCTGTTCCCCATTGCCTGAGACATTCACTGAGCACGTCATCTGTTGGGGCCTTATCTTTGATGTACTTGTGGATCTTGGATGTTTCATCCTGGATAGTGGCTCTTAAACTCACTAGTCTACGGCCACCTTCCTTACGGCTAGCGTACAGTCTCAGGGTGCTGGATTTGGGATGGAACCCTCCATGCATGATGAAGAACTTTCGTGTCTTAACGTCTATGGTCTGTATCTCTTCCTTTGGCCATCTTATTATTTCTGCAGGGTATCTGATCACTGGCAGGGCGTAGCTGTTTATTGCCTGGGCCTTGTTCTTGCCATTGAGCTGACTTCTTAGGACTTGCCTTACTCGTTGGAGGTATTTGGCAGTTGCTGTTTTCCTTGTTACCTCTTCGAGGTTGCCATTTGCCTGTGGTATTCCAAGGTACTTGTAATCATCCTCCATGTCTGCTATTGTTCCTTCTGGGAGTGAGACCCCTTCTGTGTGGACTACCTTCCCTCTCTTTGTCACCATTCGACTACACTTCTCGGGCCTGAATGACATCCCAATGTCAGAGCTGTAGATCCTGGTGGCGTGGATCAGTGAGTCGATGTCCCGCTCGCTCTTAGCGTATAGCTTGATGTCATCCATTTAAAGGAGGTGACTGATGGTGGCCCCATTCCTGAGTCGGTATCCATAGCCAGTCTTGTTGATTATTTGGCTGAGGGGATTCAGACCTATGCAGAACAGCAGTGGGGACAGAGCATCTCCTTGGTATATGCCACATTTGATGGACACTTGTGCAAATGGCTTGCCATTGGCCTCAAGGGTGGTTTTCCACAGCCTCATCAAGTTTACAATGGAGTCTCTTAGAGTCCAGTTGATGTTGTACATCTCCAAGCATTCAGTGATCCATGTGTGTGGCATTGAGTCATATGCTTTCTTGTAATCAATCCAGGCAGTGCACAGGTTGGTGTGTCACGTTCTGCAGTCTTGGGCGACTGTTCTATCAACTAGGAGTTGGTGTTTGGCTCCTCTGGTTTCTTTGCCGATGCCCTTCTGTGCTTTGCTCATGTATTCATCCATGTGCCCACTTATCTTAGCTGCAATGATGCCTGACATGAGCTCCCATGTTGTGGGGAGACAGGTTATTGGCCGATAGTTGGATGGGGCTGTACCCTTTGAGGGATCCTTCAGGATCAGGATTGTGCTGTCCAGTTCTTCATACCTGAGACTCTTTCTTGGATGTCTGCCACTGTGATGGTGACTGAATTCTGTTCAGGGAGGTTGCTGTGGTCCTCTCGTAGAGCCACCGGCCACTGTGCATCGCTGTTGTGTGATGCCTCCCTCTCCCATATACTTTTCCAGTACTGTTCAGTTTCCAGCCTTGGTGGGTCTGCTATGATATTATTACCCTGCCTTTTAGTGTACACTTTCGTAGGTTGAGTTGCGAACAGCCGGTTTATTCTTCTGGCTTCATTCTCTCTCGTGTACCTCTTTAGGTGGCTGGCCAAGGCTTGGAACCTTTGTTTGGCAGTGTCGAGTGCTTCAGGTATGGGCATCTGGTCGTACCTCTTGGGTACATTGCACCTCTCTCGGCCTCTGTCCGTTGGCTCACTTCTCTCCATGCCTCCTTGATTTTAGCCTCCAGCCTTCGTTTCCGTGGTGGGTACTGTTTTTCATGGTTGCTCTTAGCCAAGCATCTCGAGGATCACTGCTGCTGAAGTGTATATCAGCTCATTGGTTTAGGTGATGGTTGTGGTAGGGATCGCACTCAATGCTGCATTCACAACTTCTAGGAGACTTTGTGATGGTACTTCACTTAGCCGTTGTAATTGGCGTCAGGGTTGCCTTGCATTCATTCTCGCCATGATCTTATCTTTCAGGTCAGTCGATGCCTCGTTCAGCGTGATTGCACATGTTGGGGCTTTATACCCAATCTCCAGTTGGGGAGCCGCCATTGGCTCCCCTCTGACCTGTTGTCCTGGCTCCCCCTTGCCGTAGCATTTGTGTTGTATCTCGTCAACCTCAAGTTGTGATAGCAGTTGCCGCTTGTGGATGTTGGAACACTGAGCTACTAGTTGCTTCGCTGTAAGCCTTGATTGTGGGTATATATATATATATATATATATATATATATATATGCACATTATATATGTGCATATATATGTATATATGTATATATGTATGTATATATGTATATATGTATATATGTATGTATATATGTATATATATGTGCATATATATGTATATATATATATATATATATATATATATATATATATATATATATATATATATATATATATATATATATATATATATATATATAGTATATATACATACAGTGGTGTGCAAAAATATTTGCCCCCTTCCTGATTTCTTTTTTTTTTTTTTTTGTCACACTTAAATGTTTCAGATTATCAAACAAATTTAAATATTAGTCAAAGATAACACAAGTAAACACAAAATGCAATTTTTAAATGATGGTTGTTATCATTAAGGGAAAACAAAATCCAAACCTACATGGCCCTGTGTGATAGTGATTGCCCCCTAAACCTAATAAATAGTTGGGCCACCCTTAGCAGCAACAACTGCAATCAAGCGTTTGTGATAACTTGCAATGAGTCATTTACAGTGCTGTGGAGGAATTTTGGCCCACTCATCTTTGCAGAATTGTTGTCATTCAGCCACATTGGAGGGTTTTTGAGCATGAACTGCCTTTTTAAGGTCATGCCACAGCATCTCAATAGGATTCAGGTCAGGACTAGGCCACTCCAAGTCTTCATTTTGTTCTTCTTCAGCCATTCAGAGGTGGACTTGCTGGTGTGTTTTGGATCATTGTCCTGCTGCAGATTCCAAGTTCGCTTCAGCTTGAGGTCACGAACAGATGGCCAGACATTCTCCTTCAGGAGTTTTTGGTAGACAGCAGAATTCATGGTTCCATTTATCACAGCAAGTCTTCCAGGTCCTGAAGCAGCAAAACAGCCCCAGACCATCACACTACCACCACCATATTTTACTGTTGGTATGATGTTCTTTTTCTGAAATGCTGTGTTACTTTTACGCCAGATGTAATGGGACACACACCTTCCAAAAAATTCTACTTTTGTCTTGTCAGTCCACAGAGTATTTTCCCAAAAGTCTTGGGGATCATCAAGATGTTTTCTGGCAAGAATGAGATGAGCCTTAATGTTCTTTTTGCTCAGCAGTGGTTTTCGTCTTGGAACTCTGCCATGCAGGCCATTTTTGCCCAGTCTCTTTCCTATGGTGGAGTCATAAACACTGACGTTAACTGAGGCAAGTGAGGCTTGCAGTTCTTTGGATGTTGTTTTGTGACCTCTTGGATGAGTCATCGCTGCGCTCTTGGGGTAATTTTTGTCGGCTGGCCACTCCTGGGAAGGTTAACCACTGTTCCATGTTTTCGCCATTTGTGGATAATGGCTCTCACTGTGGTTCGCTGGAGTCCCAAAGCTTTAGAAATGGTTATATAACCTTTTCCAGACTGATAGATTTCAATTACTTTCTTTCTCATTTTTTCCTGAATTTCTTTGGATCTTGGCATGATGTCTAGCTTTTGAAGATCTTTTTGGTCTACTTCTACTTTGTCAGGCAGGTCCTATGTAAGTGATTTCTTGATTGAGAACAGATGTGGCAGTAATCAGGCCTGGGTGTGGCTAGAGAAATTGAATTCAGGAGTGATAAACCACAGTTAAGTTATGTTTTAACAGGTGGGGGCAATCACTATTTCACACAGTGCCATGTAGGTTTGGATTTTGTTTTCCCTTAAATAGGACTACAAGTACCTGGGAGTACACTTGGATAACAAACTGGACTGGACCAAGAACACTCAAGTTGTTTACAGGAAGGGCCAGAGCCGCCTCTATTTTCTGTGGAGGCTGACGTCCTTCAACATCTGCCGGACAATGCTGAAGATGTTTTATGAGTCTGTGGTGGCCAGTGCTATCCTGTATGCTGTTGCATGCTGGGGCAGCAGGTTGAAGGTAGCGGACGCCAACAGACTCAACAAACTGATCCGTAAGGCCAGTGACATTGTGGGGGTGGAGCTGGACTCTCTTGCGGTGGTGTCAGAGAGGAGGATGCTGGCCAAACTACACGCCTACATCTTGGACAGTGTCTCCCATCCGCTCCATGACGTGCTGGTCAAACAAAGGAGCACCTTCAGCGGAAGACTCATCCCACCAAAAAGCACCACAGAGCGCCACAGGAAGTCATTCTTGCCTGTGGCCATCAAACTCTTTAACTCCTCCCTCTAAGTGTCAGTCTGTATTAAACTGGACATTGATCATTACATCTCTGCCATAATTGAATAATTGTGCAATATTCTGTGTACTACTCCCATGCAATATTAGTTTTCCCATGATAGTTTTTCTTTTTTATTGCTATTGATATTATATACCTCTATTACTCTCGACAGTACATGCACCTCTGCTCATTACTTATTTTATTACATTGTATTATTATACTGTATAGGGTTAGGGTTCATCATCAACTGGTAAACCCACTTGGTACTTCACACTTATACTTATACCCACCTGATACTTAATTTATTTTCTGACCTGTTTTATAGTGTATCATATTGTTTGCTAGTACTTTCTCCTGTGTGCGCTGACGTAAAGGCGAGCTACTGTAACAAAGAGTTTCCCTACGGGGATCAATAAAGTATTTCTGATTCTGATTCTGATAATAACAACCTTCATTTAAAAACTGCATTTTGTGTTTACTTGTGTTATCTTTGACTAATATTTAAATTAGTTTGATGATCTGAAACATTTAAGTGTGACAAACATGCAAAAAAAATAAGAAATCAGGAAGGGGGCAAACACTTTTACACACCACCAGCCATCTAGATTACTATAACTCATTATTTGCTGGTTGCCCCCAGAAATCTATTAACCACCTCCAGTGTTTACAAAATACAGCCTCTAGGACTCTTAAAAGAAGTAGAAAATATGAGCATATTTCCCTATTCTTGCCTCGTTGCACTGGTTACCTGTGGCGTTCATAAATTACTTTGAAATTCAACAGATTGTCTTTAAGGTTCTGTTTGGCCTTGCCCATCTTACATTGTTGACCACCTCACCTCATAGACCCAAGACCTGGCTGCAGTGTGTGTGCCACTCTGCTGAGACAAATCTGCTGTTATCTGCTTGATCTGTACACAGCCAGAGCACAGAGGACAGCTGGCAAAATCTTTACTGACGCCACCCTCCTCAGCAGTTACCTCTCTGCTGGGGTGCCATCTCAGGGCCAGTATACAAGCAGGTCACCAACAGATAACACGCAGCTTCCTTTAGTGAAGCTGTCCAGCTCAAACTCACTCACAAAGTCCCCCAGGCACAGCCCCTCCGTCTTTCCATGGCATCCCCCAGACACACAACCACCATGATCAGATCATAAAGCCAGTGTTTAAGTGTCTTAAGATGGCAGTTCCTTAAATGGCCTCTAGATACTGGCTCCCACTTCAATTCAGAATTGCAAAGTCAGTCATTTTCTTCATAAAGACACTAAGAGCTAATAGCTTTCACCTCTAAGGTGGTGATGGTCCATCTACACATTTTTTTTTTGTTTTACTAATTTTGCCTGAAAGACCTCTTCTCAGGACTATTTACAGATTTACAGTAGGTGTATGCACTGTTGACACCCCCTCACACTGGAAAGCTCATACCTTTACATAGAGTTTGTATATAATGTATATTATGTATATTTTGCCTTTTATTGAGAGGTTTCACACTGCTGCCTTCTTTTCTTTTTGGCCTCATCCTCTTCCTGTTACTGTCATCTCCTGCTTCTTTAGCTATGCATGTAAGTGCATCATTTTGATGGAAATGAGCTCTGCTATATTTTCAGTGCAATCCTGCCAGGAAGCATTAAGTGTCAAGCTGTGTGCTTTCTGCATTGACATCTGATCCAAAAATCTACATCCTGAAAAAAAAACCAAATTGTAGCCTAGATAGAGTTTGAAGGCCCCACATAATTCACAGCATAGCTTCAACTCGACTTGTGTCATCAGGAGGTATGGAGGCTGGGGGTTGGATTCAACATCAGGTCAGTCTGTATATAATAACATAAATCAAATGACACAAGCTACAGTAGCTAACAAGACAAGCTTATTACAAAATAAATATACTTACAATTACTATTAATAGCCTGTTATGTTCTATGTTGAAATGTATTTTGTCATTGTGTTAAAATATGTCTGACTCTGCACATCTTCAGTTTTTTCGCTTAGGTTTAAGTGATAGTGTGATATTTTATATTCGAATTGCAGCAACGTTCGTGTAAATATAAATTTGTTACGCAATTTAGATTTTTGTGATAACGCTCTTATTCTGAATAAATCGAGGCGGAAGTGTTTTTCTTGTTGACTTGACTGTGGTTCTCCGGAGCAGCAGCGTGGGCTAATTGGATAAGAGAATGCAGTGGGAGAGAGGAGTTAGTGAACAGCTGGATGTTGGAATTCAACACAGACACCTGATCCGTTTCACACCGGTTTGCACTCAGTGCTGCACAATCTACAGTCCGGCCTGCCGTTGTTTGATGCTCCACCTGATCTTCCGCTGCTCGTCGCATGATCCCTGTCTGCTTCCTTCGGTTCTTCTGTTCGGAGGATGCGACGGGCCCGCGGTGCTGTGCGCACTGTGGAAACACCATCGGATGCTGTTTTGCTTTCAGATACCTAGAGCTTCGTCTTCAACACGGAAACTAAATCCGAATAATTAGGATCCTGTCAATAAGAGGGAATAAGAAGGCGTCTTGCAGTGCAGACATCGCTGTCGGAGTCTTCTCCATCCTTCCTCAACGAGGTATGAAACAACAGCATAATGTCGTTGGAAGTATTTCTCCTTCTCTGTTTGTATAGATAGAGCTGAAACGTTGTTGTTCTGCTGAATGTTTTTTCTACACTGAGGTCATGTAAGCACTGATGAGCATATACAGTGCTGGGCTCAAATAGGCTATTGTTTACTGTTGTTGTGTGATGTGGGCTTAGTCTCTCAAGGTGGCCTGCAGCACCGCTGGATATTCAACCACTTCAGCTTTCAGGATTAGGCTACATGTACTGTGACTAACGTTACAGTAACTGCATTTCTATCTGAGATCAAACCGCAGTTGCTTCAAGTGTTTAAAAATCCAATTCTGGTTAGGGCCCTATAAAGGCTAGGTGCAGACCTGTAGGTAGAATATGTTAAATACAGCAATCAACAGTATAAAAACATAATATAATATTAACTGTGGGTGGACTACATTATATTGAAGTGTTTCAAAACCCTCCCTATTTACATACATGGGGGTCAAGTACAACAACACCACTAACTACAACATCAATGCTAAAACATGTAATTGAATTAACACCTCCATGATAGCGTAAAACAAACAACCCTGAACATTATAGACATAATAAAAGTAGACTTGATGGCAAAACAGTTGGATTGCATTAGACTGTACAGATGTACCTAATAAAGTGATCACTGAGTGTATTTAACTTACAGATAAATTATCAAAATAAGAAAAATAAAATAAGAAAGTAATTCATTTTCTTAACTTTTCATGCTAATGTTTTCCATTGCTTGAGGCTGGCTTTACATTCTCTATATAAAGGTTTTGCATTTTCTTGTGAATTACAGACTACATCATCCTCATAATTCTATTTCTGTTATATTTATTATATATATTCATATATATATATATATATATATATATATATATATATATATATATATATTCAAATAATATGTGTTTCAATTTAGACCTTTCCTCTGCTGTTGTTGTAATTAAGTGATGTTGTAGTGCTGAATTGTTTGATGGCACTGTATTTCATATTCCATTTGCTCAACTAGCTTTATGTTATTTTGTAGGCTGTATCCTGTTAGGATTTACTGCTGCACACACCATACCAAGCTTTTAGCTCATATCAGATATTAGAAATAACTGAAAGTAATCAAATGTTTAAGATTAAGTACTCACTTTAATCAAATAATCATAACAGTCCCTATTTATAAATGTTTCTCAGGCAAACAGCAGCAGAACCCTTCAGTGAGTGATGCAGGTGTCCAGCTCCAAGAGAAATATTTAAACAGTGTGATGTCGGGAGGCCAGGCTGTACTGTAGCCTACTTGCTATGTGGCTGTGAAACTGAAACTTGAGGAAACAGACCTCTGAACCAATGTGTTTTTCTGAAATCCATCTGAATACAACAGAAATCCCATTGAGGGAGAAAGCTGAGAAATAGATGACACGCTGACATTTGCCCTCTGACAAAGTGAAACTGTCTGTTATTTAGTTGATAGTTTTCAACATGGTCACAATGCTGCTTTAATGTTACAGCATGAATAAACATGAATAAAACATTAGATCTGAGGTACAGTAGCTACATCTGTCCAATAAATCTGATTTCTCTTCTCTTGCCAAAATTTAGATTTTCACACATCACTTCTTCTCCTAGTAAGTCTGTATGAACCAGAAGTGTGTGGTTTTAAGGGACTGCTTCCACTTCTTTCATTTCTGCTAGATCTCATTGCTTACTTTTCATTGAGTGCGAATGAAAGACAAATTTGCAAAATCAAGGAAAAAAGACAAAAGCAAAACAAGGGTTTGTTCATTTAAATTTTACACTTACCTCTGGAGCAATGGTTCCAAAGAATTTTTGGCCACGCACCTCCTTCTAGATCCCAACCAGGTTGACACACATAGCCTATTTATAGCTGCATTAACGGTTAAAAGTTTAATCATGCTCAAATAATCAGAACACATGTAACTAAATATTCAAGAGATTGCAACAATGCGCACTCTGTTGAATTCTCTCCCGTAGTGTTGTGCTTTCTTGTCTCCCTCTACTTCTGATGCTTTCAGCAGGTATTTCTGCCTCTGGAGCTGCAGAGTCTGGATCTATGATTGCAAGGCACCTTCTGTTCCTGCTCGACAACCGCTATTACAATGATTATTATTAGTCTTATTACTATTATTATCATTATTATTCTATTATAACTTTATTAACATTAATATTACCACTACCATTACATTATTATTATTTTAAAATTCTATGTGGAATTTGCATTGTGCTACTGTATGCTCTCTCACCTCCTGCTCTCTCTCTCTCTCTCTCAACCCAACTGGCAGCAGCAATGGCTACCCACCCTGAGTCCGGTTCTGCTTGAGGTTTCTGCCTCTTAAAAGGAAATTTTTACTTGCCACTGTCGCCAAATGCTTGCTCATGGTGGGAATTGTTGGGTCTCTTTAAATAATATTATAAAGAGTATGTTCTAGACCTGCTGCATAGGACAAGTGCAATAAGATAACTTTTGTTATGAATTGGCGCTATATAAATAAAACTGAATTGAATTGAATTGAATGAAACTGAAACTACACAGCAACAAAGTTTCAATAAATTGCAACAAAGTTATGCACAAGCCATCCTTTTAAAGAGCAAAGAGGACGGGTGAGGGTGAGGACATGTGCACAGGCTTTGAGGCAGATAAGCCAATTATGAGAGAAGATGGGGAAAAATGCTGTCATATTTTCAGCCGCATTAAAGAAAATTTGTTTAATTAAGTTGAAATTAAAATGAACCATACATAACATAATGGTACGATAATTAGAACAACCATAACAAAGTCTATTAAAGATATCCCAACAATTTGAATTAAATTGCAATAAAGTTACACACAATCCGCCACATAAAGAACAAAGATAACTAGAAAAATTGCGTTTCCTGCTGAAAATGCTTACAACTCAATACAATACTTGAATACAACTCAAACTTGGAACTAAAAAAGTGGGACATTTTGCAAAATTACCTTCAAATAATGAAGGTATTGTGGCTTAGTGGTAGAGCGGGTATACCCAATTGGAAGGTCGGCAGTTGGATCCCAGCTTCCCCCAGCCCACATGTCAAAGTGTCCTTAGGCAAGACATTGAACCCCAGATTGCTCCTGAGGGCTGTGTCTTCGGTGTGTGAGTGTGTGTGAATGCTTAATTAGCTTCTTTCAGTTGATGAGCAGTTGGCACCTGCCATCAGTGTATGAATGTGTGTGAATGTGATATGTAGTGTGAAGTGCTTTGAGTAGTCGGAAGACTAGAAGAAGACTAATGTGCTCTGCTGACCTATTTGTACTTTTATTATTATTTGTTATTATCATTATTATTTTTTTTATCTTGTTTTTAATGTTGTACAGCACTTTGGTTCAGTTTCGGTTGTTGGAAGGTGCTATAGAAATAAAGTTTGATTGATTGATTGATTGATTGATAGAAAGGCACTATACAAGTACAGTCCATTTACCATTTACCATAATCTTCAGAAAGGACTCTAAAGAAGTGGTAACTGCATTAATCAACAAGAACAGAAGAGGAAATATCATCTTTGGATATGTTTTTTAAATCAAAACAACTGGCTAACTGTCAAGCTAGCTAGCAACTGCTACCTGCTACTATCACCAACATTCCAAAGGAGAAACTGCACTAAAGAAGCTAACAGAAGAATTACTTTATAAAGACAAGAAGAAAAATTAAAAGATCCTTGTTGGTAATTATTAGTTAATATATCTGGTAAACTGTGCATAGTTCAGTTTTTTGTGTGTTTGTAGGCTAGAAAAGCTTGCAAAGTAAATTGTTAGCCTAGCTCCCCTTGGAGTAAACAAGTTGTCGCCATGGCTCAGCTCTCAGAGTAGAGAGCAAGAAGATTCAGTACCCTGCTAAATGTAAGAGTGGAACAGCTAGGGAGAGAAGGCACTCTGTGAAAACCCAGAGGTCCTCTTCACTGACTACGCCCAACAAAAAGAAAGAAGGAAGAAGAACAACCTCATATTCTTCACTCATTTCCATCTGGAAAGTGCTAAATACTCTACATTATCTGAACCAGGAAAAGTTTATCTACTAATTGATGTGGAAATTGTGTATGAAGAGTAAAAATTGTGGGCATGAGAGCAAGTTTAAGATGATGTCACTCACTCTAGCTCACCCAATACACACTCATGATAAACTCAGAAAAGGACTGTAAAATGCATAAAACATAAATTGCGATATTGAAAAAACTGAGATATTAAAAAGTTAAAAAATCTATAGAAATCTATAAGTTACCATCAAAGAAGACACAAAAAGCTTAAACTGTAGGTCTGTAACATAAATTGCGAATTTGCAAAAACTGTAAAATATATCAAAAAGTTACAAAAGAATACAATTTTAATAGTTGAAAGTTGTGTGAACAGTTGAAAGTTTGAATGACGTCTGTAGCCAAACTAGTTACATTTCAAAGTGTAGTAGGTTTGAAGAGGATCTGAAGATTGCTCCATTGAAAAACATTTTTGAAAAAAAGCTTAATATTTTAAAAAGTAGAAAAAAGAAAAATACAAGCACAATTGTCCTTAAAGAGCTGAACATTTTCATAGTTGAATGGTTTCTGTAGCTGAAAGTATGCAGAAATGATGAGAAACAATGCAAAAAACATACTGAACAAGAACAAGAATAATAAAGCTTACAATAACAATAGTGTGACTGCTGCTGAATTCCCACTAATGACACATGCATAGGCTCAGAAACATATCATGGACAAAAAGGATTCATTTGAGGATTTCCAAGTGCAGCGCAGGTGGCTCAGCCAGAGAGAGAGAGAGATGTGTGAGTAGGCCAAGTACCCTAGTAGCAATAATAACAATATCAATGGCCAAATGATAGCTACCAATATTAATGCGACGGGTGGGCCTGCATCTCTGCAAAAAGCTCTCTGATGTTTGGCGCAATACAGGGCAGTTTAAGCCTCAACAACATCAAGTCTTTCTCAACAACATCAAGTCTTTGGTGATATTTAGTCTTCACTGCTGTCAGAGCAGAGAAACCAGCCTGCCGTAGCTTCTTTATCATGGCTTCTAGCTTGTCTTGTATATTCAACAAGGTAACACTGACTCCCTACAGACTTAAATTCATTTCATTCAGAACAGAAAAGATGTCAGCCAGATAGGCGAGCTTCTGCAAAAAGTCCTCGTCATGCAGATTGGAGACCAAATGAAATGGGTTGTCTTTAAAAAACTGCTGAAGTTTGTGTCGTAGTTCAAACAGCCTTATCAACACTTTGCCCCGTGACAACCAACGCACTTCAGTGTGTAGTAGCAATGCTTTGTGTTCACTGCCCATCTCTCCTGAGCCTTGAATTTAGCCGACAAGCTTTAATGAAGTTCACCAGTTCCAACACATCATTGAGGACTGAAAGTAGATCATCTGGCATTTTTTTGGCTGCGAGGGCCTCCCTGTGAACACTGCAATGTAACCAAAGAATGGATGGACAGACTTTCCTGATGTGAGCTGATGTGTGCTTCCTCGTCATCACTTTTGCCCAATCAGTGCACATTCCCACGCAGCATGTCCAGTCGATTCCATTGATCCTCATAAAGATGTCAATTAAATGGAAGATTTCTTCTCCTGTTGATCAAATATCAAGGGGCCAACATAACAAAAAATTTCCTGCACCGTGCCTTCGAAAAGGTAACGGACATACACCAGAAAATTGGCCAGATTCGCCACCTCTGTAGACTCGTCTACTTGCAGAGTAAAACTTGCTCTTCTTCATGCGACTGACTAATGTAGCTAGGATGTGTTTGGACATTCATCAATATCAATATCAATGCTCCGCAACACAATGTTGTTGGACAACAGGATCATAACCAACTTATTTGCTTCTCTCTTTCCAATCATACATTCGACCATCCCTTTGGCAGATTTCTTGCTATTCTGTACCTGACGAGATAGGAAGCCTGTAGCGCATTTTTGGTAAACCCAACGCATGAATGTAACTGGAGTTGTTTTTGACTGTTTTGCAACTCTTCCAATTTTGATCTAAAAAATGTAAGGGGCTTTTGATTTACACTGGTATGCTTCATGTTCAGGTGGCAACATAGATAAGAGGGCTTCAGCTGTTAGCCAAAACCTCACTGCACACCACGCACTGTGGCTTTGGGCAATCGGCATTGCCAATCCGAGTGAATCCCAGACCCAGGTAAGTTTAATCATATTTCCTTCTTTTTCTTCCATGATGGGTGCTCCTGATTACCCTGTGCTCCCTATTCCTCCTTTTTGGGTTTCCCCTGTCTCATCTAACTCGAATTTGCTGTTTGCCAACATGTGCCTGTGGGTTCAAACACAACACAACCCTGACTAACCTGTTCTGGAACATCTGTAATTAATCTTTAAGTGTTTTTTTCCAAGCATTAACACATTGAGTAGTCAAAAAACTCATACAATAGGTAGTTGTCAGGCTATGTTTATGTAGTTGGGACTAACTGTTTCCCCTCTGAGCTGCTACACTAATACTTGCTTTCATGATTACATGCACAATCTTTTCTTCAGATTGACCACTCTGATTGTTGTTTGGCTAATCAAAAAGCTGAGCTCAGTTGTTAATGCAGAGTGTTGATCATGATTGGCCTGTGTGTTCACTGTTCTCTCCTCATCCTCAGTCCTGTCTGTTGGAGTGATGGCTGTGTTGTCGGTGATTCTTCTCTCCATGCTCCTCCTGTCCCTCCACACTCCTGGTCGAGCATCTCCTTCCTGCCCTGTGAGCTGTCGCTGCTACAGCCTCACTGTAGAGTGTGGCTCCACAGGCCTGAGGGACATCCCTAAACACATTCCTCCATCCACACAGGTAGTTTAATTGTACTGAACATCAATCTTAATTAAATAATTAAAGAACCAATGACATACAGTTCACCATAAGTCATAGTTCTTTGAAACATTCACCAGTACTGACCAAAACTCTTCCTTTGTCTTCATCTTGTCTTCTCTACATCCAGACCATCTTCCTCCAGGACAATGTGATTGGTCAGATCCATCGACAGGACCTCACTCTACTGAGGCACCTGCATTACTTGTACTTGCAGGTAACAACCACACACATACCTAAAGGGTTGGGCATAAAGAACTGCGATTTGTTCATTTGTTATCGGTCCTCAATGCAAAGTTTGGACTTGCTGAGTTTTTCTCTACATTACCAGTTATACCATGTATGCATTTATATATTATATGTATATGTATTTGTATTTTGTGCTCATTAGTGTGGCTAAGTTTCACAGTAGTGATACAATACAGTGAAATGTAACTACTGCCCCAAAAATGTTTTAATGCAAGAGAGAAGTCTTTCTGACATTTCTGAAGTATTTCATGCAGCAGGTACAGTATGAATGAATTCAGCATATTTGATGTCTCACATGCATAATGCTCCAGAATCAGCTAATGCTAGGGTGTAATATTTACATTATTAAAAATATTTCTTTATTTTCTTTATAAAAATAACATTTCAAAATACATTGTCATTTATGACAAAAGACTACTAGTCATAAAGATGCTTTCTGCTCTCAAAATATATTTCCTTCTTTTCTTACCCAAATAACATTAGAATAATTGAATACAGGATTTTGTTAAGAGAACGAAGTTGTAATATTACAAAAACATGTTTTGACCCAAAAATGCTATCATTTTGGGAAATTGCAATTTTACAAAAAATACCACTTAATATAAAAGAAAAACATGTTAAGAAACCATATAAACAGTTTATCCAAATAGAAAAATCTGAACAAAATATATTTAAAAAAAAACAAAAAACATATGCTTACTTAATTAACATTCCAGTCCAGGCAGCCCACTCTGCAAAGTCTGTGTACCTACAGTTCCAAAATAATTCAAGAAAGGGTCGCAAATTTTGTAAAACACTGATGGTTTGTCCTTGAGCCAGTGGGTAATAACTTCCAAAGGGATAAGTTGCATTATACTTTGTTTGAAAAGCCAGACATCCACTGACATTGTTTTGATGTTTGAGCTTTTACTGTATTAAGCAATCCACATTCAATGGAATCTTAACATCTCTTAACGTCTTGTCTAGTCTCCAATAAATTAATACTTCCAACACAGGAAAACAACAATATATTTTTCTGAATTTTTGCAGTATTGCTGGTTTGAATGGACCAGCAGATACTCTGTCCTGGTCCAAGTTTGAGGAACAACATCACTTAGAATTCTACTGATTAAAGACAGAGACAGAGGCATTGGTTTATGGTGATTATACCACGGTTTGACAGGGACATTAGTGTAATATAATACCTTTAATAAAGAACTCCACTGACTTAGATTAGGATCAAAATAGATGCAGCAGAACCAGGGATATTGTCTTTTTTATTCTATGCATTCTTTTTTCTTGTCAAAATATGGCACCTACATTATCCATAATGCAATTTGACCACAGACAGTTCTGTCAGAGATTCAGGTGTGTTATGCTAGTAGTGGCTAATATAGCCTCTAGGCGCTAGCCTCAAGTAGATATGAGGAGCAGGCTACAGAGGTCAACTCTCACTTTTCTACCTCCCCACCCCCAGATTTTTTTCATTTTCAAATTTGTAGTCTTCAGCCCCAACCGACACTGACTCAAGTGACATAATTTGAGGACATTTATCAGACTTCACACAGCTCCCTCTGGAGACACAAAAGGATTTATACAACTTTTTTCACATATTCAGTTGTACTCCCCAACACCTGGAAACAGACAGTTCCCTTTATGTAGAAACCAAAATCACTGGTATCAATGTATGTGATGTTTAGATGGAGAAACAGACATACAAGTCCCTGTCCATATTTCACTGTGGGTGAAAAATAAATTCTAACCAAGATGGAACCAAGTAAGATGTCTTTTCCAGCAGAAAAGGATCAAAAAAGAAGAAACAGCACCAAAGCAGTAGAGGCATTGATTTTAGAAATCAGATCAGAAATCAGAAATACTTTATTGATCCCCGAGGGGAAACTCTTTTGTTACAGCAGCTCACTATCACGTCAGTGCACACAGGAATAGAAGTTCTAAGCAAAAAATATTTAAAAGTATATATATATATATAAATTTTAATGTAGTTCCAAAGCAGTATCAGTAGTAGAAAGTATTTTTGTTTGGTCACCTTGGTTGCTTGGTCCTCCTCCAGAACAACACCATCTCAGCAGTGGAGCCTGGCTCTTTCCTGAACCAGGGTCAGTTGTTGGAGCTGGCTCTGAATGGGAACCGTATCCACCTGGTGACAGCTGACATGTTTCAGGGACTCGAACATCTCCGCATTCTTTATCTGGCAGGAAATGATATCACACGCCTGCTGGACTACACCTTCCGTGGCTTACAGGTAAGGCATGTTAGAGCACTTGTTTGATGTCCATTACATTTCACTTTCACAAATTGTAACAATAAACTCAATACAGAGTTATGCAAGATGCATTCTCACTTTCCTGCTCAGAACAGCAGTTTTCTTCATTCCTATATGAAGCTCCATACATGATATGTACCATTCCTTCCATGTTCATTTAACCAAGATGGCAGCACATATAGATGCAGCGGCCAATAGCTCCCTCAAACTTTGCTACATTTTTGTTTTTATTTGTTATTTTTTCACCTTTATTACTGAAGAATGTATTACCTATGACAGAAAAACACTCATCAACATTGGAAAAAGAAGCACAGGGATTGGATTAAGTGCAGCAGACTCTGTGTTTACATCAGTGATACATGTGGCAGGCAGTCCAGACCATCACAGGCTCCAAAAGCATGTGTGAGGCCACGTTGACAAATGAGCTTAACACCTTTTATGCTCGCTTTGTTCTTCTCAACAAAGAGTCAGCTATAAAGTCTACTCCGCCTCCAGAGGAATGTGAGTAAAACAGCTAGACCTGATAACATCCCTGGCCTGTGCTAAGAACATGTGCCAACCAGCTTGTCAATGTCTTTACTACATTTTTAACATATCACCGTCACAGGAGAGGGTTCCCACCTGCTTCAAGACAGCCACCATTGTCCCTGTATCTAAAAAGTCTGCAGTGTCTAGTCTAAACGACTAACGCCCTGTGGCTCTCACCTCCATTATGATGAAGTGCTTTGACTAGGGTTGCAGGGAGCCAGAGCCTTCAGTTATCAAGCTCCTCTCCTGTGGAATCAGGTCCCAGTTTGGGTTTGGGAGGCAGACACCATCTCAACATTTAAGTGCAATGAGATAACTTCTGTTATGAATATAAATAAAATTGAATTGAAAATGAATATGGACTATATATTCAAGGTGGAAACTTTCCATGGAATTAATGGGAATTTATGGGAATTAACGGGAAATAATGGGAATAAAATGTAAACATTGCTCAGGCTGTATTTACCTTGTCATATGCAGATAGAAACAAACCTTTTATCATATCATAAGCAGACATAATTGTAAACCCTTCTAATAGATTTTTTTGCCAAATAGATACATTAATCTGTCAAATACATACAATGTGAAATGTGCCATATGGTGAGTTAGCTAGCTAGCAAGTTAACTAAGAAAGGTACTTTGAAAGTTTGAGCCGACAGTGTGGACTGTGTGCAAACATAGGGTTTAAATAATTAGAATTGTTAATAATTTATAAAATAAGTATTTTACAATAAAGAATGAATGGAAACAGATTAATTAAAACTCCTCAATTAGAATATTCAATCAAGCTACATTCCACATTGTTGTAGTGCTGGCAGTAAATTATCTGTACATGTGATGGAAGAGTGCGCTGCTGAATGCAGTGCATGGTTTTAATTCAATTAATGATTGTTGAAGCTCAGCATTCAACACAATCACCCCCATGAAACTTAGTACTCTGGGCTTGAGTACCACACTCTGCAACTGGATATTGGACTTCCTCACAGACAGACCCCAGACAGTTTGGATTGGTGGTCACACCTCCTCCACTCTGCTGAACAGCGGAGCCCCCAGGGCTATGTGCCCTGCCCCCTCTTGTTCATGATGTACACCCATGACTGCAAGTCCCGACACGGAGAGAACTCTGTTGTGAAGTTTGCAGATGACACCACCATCATCAGCCGGATTTTAAACAATGAGGAGACTTCATATCGTGAGAAAATTTGCGAGGAGCTGATCATTGATTTTAGGAAAAAGGAGACAAAGACACAAACTCCTGTCTACATCAGTGGAGCAGAGGTGAAGCAGGTGAACAGTTTTAGGTTCCTGGGAATCAGCATCACAGAGAACATGTCATGGACATCACACATATCCACCCTGGTAAAGAAGGCTCAGAAACGACGGCAAAATTCATGTGCCAAGTTCTTGTTAACTTTTACAGAGGAGCAAGAAAGCATCTTGACTGGAAACATCACAAACTGACTTGGGATGTGTACGGCCCAGGATATGAGGGCTCTGCAACGAGTGATAACAACCCAGAACATCACAAACTGACTTGGGATGTGTACGGCCCAGGATATGAGGGCTCTGCAAGGAGTGATAACAACCCAGAACATCATTGGTACCTGTCCATCGAGCAAAGGTGATATCGGTGAGGTGTCTGTGCAGAGCCCAAAGGATACTAAAAGACAATACCCACCACAGCCACAGCATGTTCATCCTGCTGCTGTTTGGCAAGCAATACAGAAGTATCCACTGTCGTACCACCAGACTACAGAGCAGCTTATTTCCTCAGGCTGTGAGACTCCTCAATTCATCCTCCGCACTCTACCATAAATAAATGACATAGAACTTTCTATTATGCTGGTTTTGCACATTACCATACCACTACCTTTTGCAATCCTGTATTGTATTGACAATAAAACTGAACCTGAACCTGAATGTCTCTGCAGCGTCTGCAGGAGCTCCATTTGCAGCATAACAGTATAGAGATCTTAGCAGACCAGGCTCTAGTTGGTTTGACTTCTCTGGCTCTGCTGGACCTGAGCAGGAATAATCTTCACACCATTGGCCCTGCGTCCCTGCGACCTCTGGTCAGCCTGCAGGTGCTGCGCATCACAGGTGAGACTGGATTACTGACATACATGTTGATGTGAAAACATTAGGGATGGTCCTGAGGAAAACTTGGTTACAGACATCTGTCTATTTATTTTTCTTAAAACTGCAAACTGCTGTTTTTGCAAAATTACATACAATTACAAGACAGTTACTCCTAAAGGAGCTGGTTATCATGGTAACCACCATGTCATACCAATTTATGGGTTAAATTAAAGCAATGTGGTACCTAAAGACTAAACCAGACAGGCAGACCCCTCTTGACTAAACACTGGTTATCTAATTTGTACAAAAATCAATTTTATTGAATCAGTTTATTTCACATTCTTCCTGCAATTATTCCTTAGGCAGTCAATGCATTTCTCTCTCTTTCTATGGTTACTCCCAAACCTTTAGTCCAGTCAGTGCAGTTTCCTTGTATTCTGGAGGTCAGTGCAAAACCATTCATAACCCTCCTGTAAAATACATATACATTCCTCATATACCTTATTTACTCTTCATAAAACATTGTCTTTCAGTACACTGAAATGTCTTGTTTCTACCACCACCACCAATGGCTAGCACCTCGACTGGTTCAGCATCAAGGGGTTCCAACCTAACCTCCTGTCCTCTGCTCTGCTGTAGACAACCCATGGCGCTGTGACTGTGCTCTCCACTGGCTGAGGAGATGGATTGATGAGGAAGGCCAGCGGCTGCTCAGCTCTGCAGAACGTCGGCTGGTGTGCACCGAGCCACCGCGCCTCTCCCACCTTAGCCTGGTGGAGGTCCCCCTCAATAGCCTGGTGTGTATCCCTCCATTGGTGCAGCTGGAGCCCAGGAGGCTAGCTGTGCGCCTGGGAGAGAGCCTTAGGGTGTCCTGCCATGCTTCTGGTTACCCTCGGCCACAGGTAGGATAATTAAAGTATAACTTTCAGCAGTTTCCACAACACTGGTTTGCTTCAGCATCCAAAATAGTCTAGCAGCAGTTTGCATGTCATCACCTAAAGATTACTCACTTGCTGTATTTTAGGATGTGATGGGTGTAAAATAACTTTAATTCTGATGTCAATAGAAGGTCTAAGTGTGCCCAAATCAAGTATAATGATTTATAATGATTCCATTACTGTCACCAAAGAAGGTACAGATAGCTGGTTGACAAATGAAAGTAAAACCCAACATAAAGTGTGTAAGTTGTTTTTCCACCATGAGCCTCCAGAACTGCTTCAGTGCTTCTTGTCACAGATTCTCCAAGTGTGTGCAACTCTACTGGAGGGTCGAAATGAATGATGGTGGTAGAGAGCACTGTCTAACAAAATCTCCCATAGATGTTCAGTTAGGTCTGGTGATCTAGTGACTGTGAGATAGCGTAACGGGAATTATGTAGATACTCAGATATTATAAAAATACGTCCACATGTCCCTCATTCGTCCAGGGGTGTTCCATCGTAGAAAAGGTTTCAGTCGTAGTCATCTGGACACTGTTTTCAGAATCAAGACGTTTCGGCTCCCATCCGGAAGTCATTTTCAATTGTGAAAATGGTCTGAGAAATTTAAGCTAATCTGTGTTGCTTAGGCCCTACCCTCAGGGAGGAGGCTTCCTGAGTGTCTGCTGTTTACCCTGCCTAGTTTCAACTGAAACTGACCTTCTTTTGTTTCCATGATGGCCCAGTAATCAGACCTATTGTTTTCTGGCTGCACCTCCCTCATCACTGTACTGGGATGGTGGGAGGTGGGAAGTGGGTAGTCTGTGGACATTCAGCATCAAAAAACGACTTCCATCGGACACCTGTACTCTGGATCATGGAGCTGCTGCTGGTCTATTTTGCTTATCATTAGCTGCATAAAAAATGTCTGCCTTAACATTAAAGGTATAAACCATATAGCAAGTTATGTTCCTTCCTTAAGAAGGAAAGTTGTCAAATTGGTTTCCTCCAAGAGACTCACATGTCAGATCATGTTAAACTAAAGGCATGTAAACTCATCAGGGGTGAAAAAGGTGACAAAGATTTACTAGCTACCCCTAGTAAATTCCCATTACTAGGGGTACCTAGTAAAAATTAATGTGGTTTTTGCTCTTTACAGCTATTGCAACTGCTGTTTGGTCAATTAAAAGACAGGGCATAGATATGACATTATATATATACGTATAAAAAAAACAAAACTTCGTCCTTCACCCTCTGTGGGTGTACTCATCCTTCGAGCTCGGGTCCTCTACCAGAGGCCTTGGGAGCTTGAGGGTTCTGCGCAGTATCTTTCCTGTACCTAGTACTGCACTTTTCTGGACTAAGATGTCTGGTGTTCTTCCAGAGATCTGCTGTAGCTACTCCTCCAGTTTAGGGGGCACTGCCCCGAGTGCTCTGAAGACCACGGGCACCACTGTTGCCTTCACCTTCCAAGCCTTCTCCAGCTCTTCTATGACCCCTTGGTATTTCTCTAGTTTCTCATGTTCCTTTTTCCTGATATTGCCACGTCCACCACAACAGCTTTCCTCTGCTGTTTGTCCACCACCACGATGTCTGGTTGGTTCGCCATTACCATTCTATCAGTCTGAATCTGGAAGTCCCACAGGATCTTGGCTCGGTCATTCTCTACCACCTTTGGAGGTGTTTCCCACTTTGACCTCGGGGTTTCCAGTCCATACTCCGTGCAGATGTTCCTGTACACTATGCCAGCACTTGGTTATGGCGCTCCATGTATGCTTTCCCTGCCAGCATCTTACACCCTGCAGTTGTGTGCTGGATTGTCTCAGGGGCCTCTTTGCACAGCCTACACCTTGGGTCTTGTCTGGTGTGGTAGATCTGGGCCTCTATTGCTCTGGTGCTCAGGGCCTGCTCCTGTGCAGCCATGATGAGTGCCTCTGTGCTGTCCTTCAGTCCGGCCCGCTCTAGCCATTGGTAGGATTTCTTGATATCAGCCACTTCAGCCACTTCAGTCTTCCGGTGGCACATCCCATGTAGGGGTTTGTCCTCCCATGATGGTCCCTCCTCCAGCACCTCTTCCTCTGTTCCCCATTGCCTGAGACATTCACTGAGCACGTCATCTGTTGGGGCCTTATCTTTGATGTACTTGTGGATCTTGGATGTTTCATCCTGGATAGTGGCTCTCACATTCACTAGTCCACGGCCGCCTTCCTTACGGCTAGCGTACAGTCTCAGGGTGCTGGATTTGGGATGGAACCCTCCATGCATGGTGAGGAGCTTTTGTGTCTTAACGTCTGTGGTCTGTATCTCTTCCTTTGGCCACCTTATTATTCCTGCAGGGTATCTGATCACTGGCAGGGCGTAGCTGTTTATTGCCTGGGCCTTGTTCTTGCCATTGAGCTGACTTCTTAGGACTTGCCTTACTCGTTGGAGGTATTTGGCAGTTGCTGTTTTCCTTGTTACCTCTTCGAGGTTGCCATTTGCCTGTGGTATTCCAAGGTACTTGTAATCATCCTCTATGTCTGCTATTGTTCCTTCTGGGAGTGAGACCCCTTCTGTGTGGACTACCTTCCCTCTCTTTGTCACCATTCGACTACACTTCTCGGGCCCGAATGACATCCCAATGTCAGAGCTGTAGATCCTGGTGGCGTGGATCAGTGAGTCGATGTCCCGCTCGCTCTTAGGAATGGGGCCACCATCAGTCACCTCCTCTACATGGATGACATCAAGCTATACGCTGAGTCGGTATCCATAGCCAGTCTTGTTGATTATTTGGCTGAGGGGGTTCAATTGTGTCATTGCCTCCTTCTCAAGCAGCATAATTAACAAATCCAAGAACAAATTGTTTAATTACATTGTGGTTATGACAGTATTAGCCTTGCTAATATTATCTTGGCTTAAAGAAAGTGGTAATGTTAACGTTAAGTTGGCACTTTGGCTGAGGAGGTCAACTTATGTTGTAATAGTCAGCAAAATGGTAATGTTAGTAATGTTAAACGAGTAGTCCCAGAGCCCTAACATCAGTAACGTTATACAAGTGGAATTTTGCCTAGTGTTCACTAAATCAAAACAACTCAACCTTATCAGGCTAATTAACAGTCACAAGCTTGACATATCGTAATATAAGCCAGTTAAGGTTATCATAACGCTACTGTAAGAGGCATGCAGACAGTCAATAACTGACCTCCCAACAACTCTGGAGGCATGGTTCTCATTTCATTCCCCGTGACTCTGTCCTCGTAGACCCAGACCACCCCCCCAATTTCAAAAACTCATCGGATCTACAGAAATCACACGAATGACCTGTTTTGCAAAACAGCGATTTTCGCTGAAAGGGATGAGATTTCACCTTTTTCTCACTACCTCATTAGTCCTTCTCTAGGATTGATTATTTTCATCATCATATCATGTGGGGGAGTTTTGGATAGAATCAGTGAGTGGTCATTTGGAACGCAAGTCCTGTCAGATCACTGTCCTATTAGCATTACTATTGGCCCACCGTATAATAATTCTTCTTGTAGACACTGGCACTTAAATCCTCAGTTTGAACAAGTCGTTACTACAGAACTGTTTGTTTAGCCAGAGGTAGGGTGGAGATCAATGATATTTCATCACTTAACGATAACAAGGGTGTTAACCAGTATCTGTCCCAAGATATTAAGAAGAATTATGAGGGGATTTTTACCAAAATCTATCTGAATATTAGTCTTCTGAAGAAGTAAGGGGTGCCTTCTTGGATAAATTAGAGCTCCCCTGCCTTACAGATGTTGGGCTCACCACACCACGTGTGGAGAACAAAGACAGCGGCCTAGTTGAGAAGGGCAAAGCCTTGACCTGAGGCCTGAATGGGAAACAAAGGCCAGACAGTAGAACGGCGCCAAATCTCCACCAGCCGTTAATTCACACTTAGGTGTAAGATTGATGAGAGATCCCGGTGGAAGCCAACACGAGATCTCAGTTGAATCTAAACACTGGATTCCTTTTGGAAGAGACGTGCATGAAATCCCGGCACACAGCTATGACGTCGTCACCTCTATAAAGCCTAGCGCCACACACTGCACGATGTCTTTTCCACCCCGTTACTACAGGAAGGCACATCACATCAACTTTAATTTTCCCAAGAATGTCTTGCTGGACGAGCAACAGACGGATTTGTGTTTGCTGAACACACTTTTGGATCCTGATCGTTATTCCCCATAATGATCTCGTACCTGCAGAAGGCAGAGTCAGGTTTTACTGCTTCTTCACGGAGAGAAAGACCGCCGCTGAGCCCCTCTCTCTCCCCACCAAAAGTCGACTACCGCTTTCTCGATCTCAAGTAAGAGGCTTGTGTCTGGGCAGAGATAGATTTTATAACTGAGTTATTTCATCTAAGCTTCATTGTTGTGAATTGTGCTGTGCTTATTTTAGAAATTAGCGGGCCACTGCGTCCTGTTTTGCTTTGTGCTTAGCATGTTCCATTTTGTGTCGGTACCACGCTGTTGACCGTTTAACTGTGTTAGTTTTAGCCACTGTGGAAGTTAATAACTGTGCTCTATCAGACCAAAGTCCAGTAACACGGCTGTTGAATGAAAGTTTGCTGCCGGGTTCCTGTGTGATAAAGGAACAGCTATTGTGCTCTGCCACGGCATTTGAGATTTCTTGTGCCTTACTCTGTGTGCTTTTCTTTCTCTTTCCTCTCCACTAACCCACATACCTTTACACATACATATACACACTCACACGCATCTCAAACGACCCAGATATCATGGTAGTATAATTAGCTATGCTCCACGCCATCTCGAGGACAAATAGAGCGTGTCTGCCCACCATTGTGGATCTGTGTGTGATGACCACCCACGTAGTCACGTCCGCTGCCCTGTTCACACCCCTCTCTCTATTGTCCCACACACACACACCTCTACACACACACACACACACACACACACGCGCATACCTTACATGCTTGCTGATTGTTGTATGCTTATGCTTATTGTGTTCAGAATTGACGATAGTAGTTGTTGGCTGAAGTTATTGATTGTGAATCAGTGCCAAGGTTAAATAAACGCCATTGTACCTTTTAAAGAGCAGTTCCCTGTGGTTATTTTGTGAATGTGTTTTAATAAGAGCTGGTTGTGGCAGTCAGTGCTCGGTTTCACCCTTCACTGTCCACCCTTATTAATGTAACAGCCACCTTTGAGATTGTTTTTCACGTTTGGTTATTGGTCCCTGGTGTCAGGGTGGTGCCCATAATTATTAATCCACATTAATGATTTTGATAATACTAATAATTTTATGAATATTCATAAATATCTTTTATATTTCTGCTAATACCAAACCTGCCCTACCTGAATCCCAACACAGAGGAACAGAATGAAAAGATATGTGAGCCGGTTACAGAAACAGAAGTTTTGGAGGCCATTAAAACGTTAAAGTGGGGGAAAGCCCCTGGGCCTGATGGATTCAGCCCAGAATTTCATAAGACATTCAGCAAAATAGTTGGGCCACTGACAGATATGTACCGGTACTCTTTTGATACCAGTCAGTTGCCCCAATCTCACAGTATCTCATATCCTTCATCCTGAAGAAGGGCAAACCAACAGATGAGTGTGTCTCATATCGCCCAATTAGCCTGATTGGGGTTGATAATAAAATACTTTCTAAGGAACATGCAAGGAGATTTTACCGAGCCTTAACAATTTGGATCAGAATGGATTTATTCAGAATCACCTCTCACAATCCAACATCAAGCGGCCTCTGAATGTGAGTCAGTATACAAACCAGTATGGTGGTAAGACCCTTGCAGTGTTGTTGGATGCTGAGAAGGCTTTAAATAGGGTGGAATGGTGTTATTTGTCCGATGTCTTAAGTCAATTTGGCCCAGGGGATAACTTCCTCAGGTGGATACAAACTATTTATCATTCACCAGTGGCTAGCGTCATTACAAACAGCCTCAGCTCTGAATCCGTTTCATTGGCCAGAGATACCAGGCATGGCTGCCTCCTTAGTCTGCTACGGTCCGCAATTGCACTGGAATCACTTCAGTAGCCATTATACATATGGACATTATAGGAGTCTTAGTAGGGTGCACTATACATAAAATTGCTCTTTATGCAGACAATATTCTTCTGTTTCTGTCATCACCTGAATTGTCAATCCAGCTATCCTATCAGTGTTGGGAGAGTTCAGTGACATATTTGGATATAAGATTAATTTTGATAAATCTGAGGTGATGCCAATCGGTGAACTCAATGAACCTATTATTGTAGAGGATTTTCGATTTGTGGTCTAGACCACATCTAGGAATTAAGGTGTTCCCCAATTTGGTTGATCTCTGGAAGTTAAATCTTTCTCCAATTATAACTGCTGTCAAAAAGGATTTGGAATGCTGGTTTGGTCTTCCCTTGTCTTTTATGGGACTAATTAAAATCCTTCCCCAGCTTCTGTATCTCCTATAGATATTGCCTCTTTGGATATGTAGGAAAGTAGCCTCGAGTATTAAAAGGATTGCTAAATACATCTGGCATGGTAAAAAGCCCAGGGAGAGGGTTAAGATTCTGCCAATGCCAAATGGTATGGTTGATCTAGGCATGCTCAATGTACTTTTTTATAACTGGGCTTGCCATGCTTGTTTTATCTGGGGTTGGCTACATTCATATCTTGACTCAGCTTTCTGTATAGATTATTGGGCTTCCTCACCTATCACCCTATGCTGCCTGCTTAACTGCAAAAAAACATAACAACACTAAAGAAGTTAAAGCCAACTCTATAGTTTACAATTCTGTTAAGGTCTGGACGGATATCATTCAGTTTTCCGGAAGAAAGAATTTGGTCTCTTTGTTGACACCTGCCTCTCGTAATGGCGACTTCTTCCCAGGGAGTAGCCCCTCAGTATTTAACATACAGAAATTAAGGTTTTTGGAGATCTATTTCAGGTAGGTATTCTTATGTCAGCAACTTAATCGTTTTTACTCTTCTTCTTTTTTAATCTTCTCTAAACATTTAGAATGCAATCAAGGACAAATCTGCCTCTCTTCCTCTACCATCACCTCTTTCCCTTGAGTTTTGTATGAGCTCATGCTGTGTCTAAATGTTGCTTTGCATTGTACTCAATAGCAGTTTTCACCTCAATTTCTGTGGATTGAACTGGAGCAAAAAGTGACAAATAGAGACATGGGAGAGCAGCTGAGATTGTGAAGCACAAACTGCTGCTGCTTTACACACTCTGCTCAGGATTTTGTCCAGACTGAAATTTCACTGCAAAACCTAACTTCACAAACAATCCCCTTTTATGGTTGGGAATCCACAAGGATTTTGATAGCAATATACTATATATACTGTATGCCAAATACTGTATGGAATTGTTACAAAACGGAAGCCTTCAAATATGTGATGATGAGTTCTTCAGCAGGACAGTGAGCTTAAACATAATCAAATCTCTTGTCAAGTTTAGGAAAGAGCAAGGAGTGCTGACCTCTACAGTTTTTCCTCCACAGAGACCCAACCTCACCCCACTGAGCATCTTTAGGTTAATTCAAATAGTCAAAAGGTGAAACACAGTCTAATATAACCAGAGACCCATGAGGATGCTCTAATAAAATTATGTTTTTATTTTCAAATTTTGTAAAACCCTGCTGAATCAAACAAGTGTAAGCTGTAATTACAAGAAAGAGTGGGCACAACAAACACATACCTAATGAGCTGAAGCCCTATTGTTCTTTCTCTGTATTCCAACAATCTCACACACTGCTCTCTTCTTTTGTGACCACTAAGTCAGTGGCTCAGGTTTACAATCCCAAATGTGTCCTCCTTTTGTGAGTAATGGCAAATGGTTGCATGTGTTATAGTCTGGTCAGCAGGGCCACACTACACTATACTCACATCTAGTGGATTATTTTTACAATATTTTGTTTTCATCTTGGTTGGAGTATAAGACAATGGGCCACTGAGCACAGACATGTAAAAGGCCCTCAGTACATAGCAGCTGCAAAAGAAAAAAATCTAATAAAAATTAATATTGGATAGTATTCTGAATACTGGAAATGAAAGAAAGAAAATGAAATGACTTGGATTGGTATCATCACAACTTTTTACTGAGCATTTTGACTTTCCAACAAGAGATGTTCATACACACGCTCTCGCTTAAAGCATAGGTTCACAGGTGGAGCAGGTGAACAGTTTTAGGTTCCTGGGAATCAGCATCACAGAGAACCTGACATGGTCTCACACATATCCACCCTGGTCAAGAAAGGAAACAAAATTCCTGTGCCAAGTTCTTATTAACTTTTACAGAGAAGCAATAGAATGCATCCTGACTGGAAACATCACAAATTGGCATGGGATGTGCATTGGCCAGGACAGGAGGGCTCTGCAGCGGGTGATTAAAACCGCTCAGAAGATCATTGGTACCAACCTACCGAACAACCTGAGGTGAGGTGCCAGCTCAGAGCCCAAAGGATACTAAAGGACAGTACCCACCTCAGCCATGGCCTGTTCACCCTGCTGCCGTCTGGCAAGGGATACAGAAGTATCTGCTGTCATAGAACCGGACTACAGAGCAGCTTCTTCCCTCAAGCTACATGTAGAATAGTTTTCATTTCTATGACTTATTATTTCTATGACTTATTTATTCACTGATCTACTGTATTGTGTCTTTTATCTTGAATCATTCCTCTTGTTCATACTGATCATTAAGAGATCTCTTATTAATGTGTTTCCAATGTAAGTGATGTGGGACAAAATCCACGGTCCTCGTTCTGTTCAAAAATATATTTCATAGTATCTGAAGTTAATATGAGGCTTCAGAAGTCTGAGTTGGACAAATTAAGTGGGTATCTTCCAAAGTTACAGTCTTTTTAGAATGAAATTCACTCCTTGTGTTACTATCCCTCCACTGCAGCTCAGCCAGGAAACACTGTCCAGGGAAACAAAAAGAGAAAAGTTTGTACTAGGACTGTAACTGAGAGATCTCCACTTGACTGCTGAGTCCTCATATTAACGTTATATAAACTTTTTAATCAATTTTTAAACAGAACACCGACTGTGGATTTTGTCTCCCATGACTTACATTGGATTACACTTACAGCGCATTATGCAAAAACTGTTTCAGTGTTCATATGGGCATCTGACTATTGTTAATTAACAGTTAAGAACAGACTTGAAACATTGTGAACATATCCTTTAAGAGCCGACTGACCCAATGGGGCCATGGCCCTGTACCCAGGTGCCCTTTCAGTAATCCATCCACTTTGCTTCCTGGATAGGCGGAGCCTCTGAATCTATATAGGCAGCCAGTTCACCTATGGCAAACCCTTTTCTTGAGAACAAAGAAGCCGGCTGGCCTCATGTGGATGCCTTATCTTCAATAGTTTGAGCTGTGTAAATATGTATATCTTTATTCCCAGTTTACAGTAATTGTGTTTATAGTCAAATTACCTTTGTTGGACTGTTAATTATTGTATTCAGGAATTATGAATTAGGATTAATATCCTTTGTTATTGCTTTTCTTCTATCACATAAACCAGTTAAAACTATTTGAGAATAAAAGATTGGACTGGAACTTCTGCCTGTGCTCATCTGTCCTAACTGACGAGCCACTGAGTTGGTGATATTCCTGGAACCAGACATTATCCTTAAGAGTTATCAGTATTACTTCAAGCTAAATATTCTACACACTGTATATAGTGGTTCAGTTTCTTTTTGATGATCTGATTTTAATTTCAAATAACTGTTAGCTTTGAAATTTATTTTTTTGTTTTCTTTATTTTAATTAACAAAATGGAAGTACATATCTTGTCGAACAGAAACACCATGGTGGACTGTTCAATTCAGGTTGATTACATGAGTCTGATTTATTTATTTATTTTAATTATTTATGGGATGATAACCTTCTTAGCAAGACCACTGATCATGAATCGCTGAATACCTTTGCAGGTGACCTGGAGGAAGGCGTCCCAGGGTAAAGTGGTACTTTCTCCCAGAGGTTTGGTTCAGGAGGTGGGTGCTGGAGGAGGTGGAGTGGGCGGAGCAGAGGAGCCCTCAGAGGAAAGCAGAGTCAGTCTGCAGAAGACTGACGGCGAGCGCTTTGACCCCGACACCGGCAGTGGCATGTTGTTTCTCAGTAATGTGACTGTGGCTCACGCAGGTTTCTATGAATGTGAGGCCTGGAATGCAGGGGGCGTGGCCAGGGTGACTTTTCAGCTTGCCATCAACTCATCCACTTCCTCCTCCTCTTCCTCCTCCATCTGGGCTTCATGGTCCCAGGTGTCTTTGCCATACTCCCCTGCCTGGCCCCGGCTGAGGAGCCACGGTCCTGCTTTGGGCTCAGATGTGAGCCGGGAGCCCCTCTACGCTCTGGGCAGCATGGCCTTTAGCACTCTTGGAGCTGCCACTCAGACTGCCATCGCTGTGGGCATCTCCCTGCTGGCTCTGACTGCTCTGCTGCTGGTCGCCATGATCTACAGCCGACATCACCAACAAGACAAGGGAGCTGATGGAGCTGAGAAGGTGTTTGTCTGTTTGTCTGTACAAGAGTAAAGAGCACATTTTTAAAATTAGCACCTGATAAGTGAGTGTAACTGCTTGGGGTAGACATATTTTTGGAACAACACAGAATTTTATATATATAATTGTTTTCTGACACATTAAATGGATGAAAAGCCTCCTGAACTTTAAACTCTAAACATTTTCTTTTGAACTGATGTATTAACTATGACCTGACAATTAACTGCTGTTAGGAGTCTCTAAAATGAAAAAAGAAACCTACAGATTTCAAAGAACAATCAGTAATATAGACCCTTTAGTACATCTAATGGCATCTAATACAAACTACAACAGTATCCATGTATGGCTGAGTTCAAATGTCCACCATACAGACTTGCAGACTAGTAAGTAAGTAAGAGTAAGAGTAAGAGTAAGTAAGCAAATAAAACTTTAACCAGCACTTTTCAAAAGCAGGCTTATAAAGTGCTTCAGTTACAAAAACAAAAAAGACAATAACAAGCATTTGAATAAATATTTAAATCAAAGACATGCAAGAATTGTTAAAAGAATAAGAACAAATCAGGGAGAGGAAGCATCTGTAAAATGCCTTTTGAGAATAAATAGGTCTTGTGATGTAAAACACTCAGCAGAGTTGCTGACCTAACCCCCAGAGGGAGGCTGCTTCATAACCTTATACCTAGTTATTGTATTCACTTATTATTGTTTATTACTGCTTTGTTTGATTTTATGATGTCTTGATACATTGCTGCTTGTTCTTAACTGTGTCTGTAAGGTGTCTGTGAGTGCTTTGAAAGATGCCTATAAATAAAATGTATAATAATAATAAAAATATTAATAATAACAACAACAGCCTGGAGCCAGACAGCAAAATCTCAGTCACCACGAGTCTTTGAGTGAGGCACAACCAGGAGCTCTTGTTTTGAAGACCTGAGAGGCCCAGTGGACCTGTATGTGATCAGCAGCTCACTGGAGGAGTGTAAGGGCTTAAAAGTAAGAGTTAGTTCTGTGCTGATGTACAATTTCAAAGGTCTGACTGGGGCAAAGACAAGAACTTCAGTTATATTGTGATTTAACTGCAGGAAGAGACATCTGAGCACTGAGCTCATTTTAGCCAAATTTCAAAGTTTGGATGGATGGATGGACAAATACATAAAGCTGGACATCATCAGCATTTAAATGATAAGAGCCAAACTGATAAATAATGTGCCCTAAAGGGAGCATGTAAAGAGAAAAATAGACAGGTCCCTTGAGAAAAGCCACAGGTTAGAGAAGCACAATCAGAAACTTTTTCAACAATGTATGCAAATACGTTATGATTAGATAAATTGGAAGATAACCATTCAAGTGCTATAACAGAGTACTTGAAGCTCTCGTGGACTTCTGTCCTAGGTTGCCAGGGAATAAAATATGCAGTGAGACAGGATTCAAGACCAATTCTAAACTTTTGACCCTAAAATCTATCTTTAAGTATTTTTCTGATTTCTGATTTTTCTGAATCGGAATCAGCTTTAATGGCCGCGTATAGTATACATTTAAGCATACAAAGACTTTGACTCTGGTTTCCTGTAGCTCTCAGGTCAAATTGTTTCTATAAACGGTGAGTACAGGGTTACAAGAATGACATATTACATAAACTTATTACCTACAAAACTCATCATGGATTAGCACCTCCTTACATGGCATCATGATATTTTTCCAGTGTCTTACCTGCACCGATTACACTGAAAATTCAGTACAGTTGTAAAACCTCTAATTTTCCCATTATATTGTATGTTGCTGTACCCTGAAAGTGATGAAAGTGAATTTTAACCTGCAGGAGGAGAGCATCCTGTACGTGAATGACTACTCTGACGGCCCCACCACCTTTGCCCAGCTGGAGGAGTACCGTGACGAGCGTGGCCATGAGATGTACGTCCTTAACAGGGCCAAGCCTGTGCTGCCTCCTGCTCCACCCACAGCTGTCTCCACTACGAACCTGGGTTGCCCCGCTCCATCTGACACCTCCAGCCACACCCTCTCCTCTGGGCCAGGCCAGACCATGAGTCCCACTCTGGCCCCCAACAAACAGCAGCAGGAGGGAGACATACGGACCATGAGGAGAATGGCGGGGGAGGGAGGGGAGGCCGAGCCTGTGATCACATCAGAGGCTGAAGGGATGTTTCTTAATCACACAGGCCTATTCATGGACTCTCAGATCGCTTATGAGATTCACTGCTGAAGGGGGGAGTGAATCCATTCCAGCACAGAGGGTTTCTGTGTGTGAGACAGCGGTTTACAGCAAAGCCTGTCACATCTTATCTGAAGTCAGGGTGCCACTGCTGGAATCTACCAGTAACTGACAGAAATACTTGTCCCTGTGGAAGGATTTACTTTCTACAAGACTCATCCACTCTTACTGGAGAAGGTTTACAAACTGAGAAGAATCAAACAGAAGATCCGCACGCTGTAGTAGTAGCTCCTGTCAATGTTTATTAAGCAATGTTTCTATCTAACAGAGATCAGGCATTGTCAAATCATTCAGTCAATTTACTCAAGCTGGACCAATCAGAACAGAGCTGGGAAACAATGTCTGATACTCATGTATCAGACATTGGGGGATATGGGGGACACAGCATGCCTCTAAGAGGGCAAGAACAACTAGAAACAGCAGGATCAATATTATACAGGCATATATCAAATACAACACATCAGACACTTATCCAAAAACACATCATAAATCACACAAACAATCCAGGAGAGAACAATCATAAAAATACCATATAGGAAAATACACAGAAGAAAGTGATATTGTTCACCCCAAAAATCAATATAATATTATTGCCAATATTATACAGGCACAAATTGAATCTAACACATTAGAGGTTGAGCCAAATGTATTTCATAAACCTCATGAATTAAGGAAAAATACATAAAGACTACAATATAAAGTAATACATAGAAAAAATAGAGTAGAAATCAGTGATAAATTACTCCTCCAAAAAATTGTTCTTTAGCAATACAGGCAAATTCAGCTTTCCAATCAGCCAGAACCTACATTGGTATCTATACAACAAGAAAAACAACAAATAAAATTCTCACAGATATAAACAATTGATTAAGATATCTGTTTAAATAAAATATAGGGTCTGTCAATCATCATACTTAGATTGATTCCAACTATAATCACTTACAAAAAAGGTTTAAGGTCAAAGTCTAAATTTAAGCCCTTAGGTTATAAAGTGTTAAAAGTAAAAATATAAAATGCCTCTCTTTTCAAGAGGATGGTGTTGATGTCCCCTCTCCTTCTGGGGGTTTTCACTTGTTCAATTCCAGTATATCTCAATGTAGATAAGTTATGTTTGAATAAGTTGAAATGCACAGCCACAGGATTATTTTGATCGTCAGTACGTATGCTGCTTCTATGTTCTGAAATGTTCCTATATATGCCAAGCCACAGTGACATTTAATCATGTAAATGACATTTTTTGTATTACAAGTAATGATTCCCTTGATATTGAGTTTTTTGCCAGAATGCGTAAAAGTAAAAGTAAAATTACATTGTACACACTGTGCACACTTGTAATTGCCATCATGAATGGCTAATAAGAAATGAGTAGGTTGTTCTGGTGAAAGTAGTACAGTGTGCGGATCTTCTGTTTGATTATTCTCTTACATACCTGGCAGACCTCACAATCTGATCAATAGCACTGAGACTTTTCAGTGGACATACTGTGACCTTGCACGCCAAAACATCAGTGGTCAGTAGGCTGGTGGGTAGATTGCCATTGAAATGCCCTACACTCAAAGACAATTTTAACTGGACTCAGGTATATACTGAGCTGCACACAACTGACCTGTCCTGTACATGAACATCTGGGTCAGCATTTATCAGAACTACTTTCATACTAGAAACCTTCCACCGTCATTGCTGTACAAGAGTTAACGTCTGTCCTCTCAAGAACTCAGACAAAGCTCATTGGTTATTTGCAGGGAGAGCATAATAAAAGGGGAAAATCATGGAATCTTCCAGTTCATGAGCATGTGGGAACCCTAGTGTGTTTTATAACTGTTGTTAATGTCTGGACATGTTTTAATTTAATCTCAGACTGGCAGGGTGGCATCTGAAGGCAGTACAGTGAGGGTGGGACAGCAACAGCTGAATTTTGTAACTATTTATTTAAAAGAAAAGGGAACATGTTAATCATCGCAGAGAAAGGACCTTAAAGGAAAATTCTGGTTATTTCCAATCTGAGTCTTAATCTCCCATTATTTGTCATGATTTGTATTGATCAGTTCTGATTAACGTCCTGTCCAGTACCAGAAACTCAGTGAAACTCTGGGGTCTGTAGCGTGAAGCACGCTCAATTTACTCTGGCTCTCTTTGGGTTCACTGACCCTAACATTGGTGATTCTGGATGACTGTTATTATGCAGCTGGTTATCACAAGGCTCAGTTACCCCTGGGTTTTTCACTCAGATATTAGCAATTTCACATGAAAGCAGTTGACTTCTTAATTAGAGGCTCATCACATGCAACATCAACAGATCAAGAGCAGAGTATTTATTATGAAATAACATGAAACTGTTAACATAGTGGGGAAATTAGGCTGTTGTTGTAGCAGAAAGTAATATTCAGCAAGGTAAACAATATAGAATATAATCACACAACTAAAATAGACGAAGCTATTGAAAGAAATAGAATTGAAAGGTTAAGACTATGAATGCCTAATAAGGTCTATCTGATTGAACAATTGCACTTATAACTTACTGTGAGTGTGTGGATGATTTTTTTCCAATAAAAACGCTACAGCAGGCATATGTTTTATTTAAATCATTGAGCCTAATAAGATTTAATACTTAGGTAACACTTTATTTGGATAGTCTGCCTACAGATAGTTTATAGAGTATTTGTAACATTTGTAACAGTTTATTAGTTCAGATTCAACAATTCAACTAAATAAATATTCTGATATTACAAAACTATTTAAGGTTAAGTTAGGCACAAAAAAACATTCAATTCAATTCACTTTTATTTATATAGCGCCAATTCATAACAGAAGTTATCTCATTGCACTTTTCCTATAGAGCAGGTCTAGACCGTATTCTTTATAATATTAATTACAGAGACCCAACAAATCCCACCATGAGCCAGCTTTTGGAAACAGTTGAGATGTTACAAATACTCTATAAACTATCTGTAGGCAGACTATCCAAATAAAGTGTTACCAATATTTACCATGAGCCTTCACTTAAGTTGTGTAACTGTAAAATCAGAATCACTGTCAGAATCCTGTAGAATGATGACTCAATTTTACCAGTAATCTTATTGGACAGTAGGACTATTTCTCAATATATTTGTATACTATATTTGTTGAACAGGACAGTACAATAAAACTGATTATACCAGGGATACACACACACACACACACACACACACACATATATATGCAAACATTGTATTATTGACTAAACTTATACATATACCATATTTAACAAAAATATATGTTTTCATTGCCTTCTTGTTGTAGATACATACTGTATCTAACTGAGGTGCCACATTCAGAAAGCTCATGACAAAAGTGTCCAAAGTTTGGATTGGAGTTAGTCCATTTATTTTTTTTATATATGTGAAATGTTCCCATTATTAAAACCATTGTACAAAGAAAAAAAAATCTTTGAATCTTTCATTCATAATATTTTTGTGTAAATACAATAAAAAACAGATGGCAAGTTTCTTTTTCTTTAAGATACGATGGTGCCTGACCATTAAGAACTTTGTAGGTGAGGAGAAGGATATTAAATTATATTCTGGATTTTACTGGAGCCAGTGCAGAGAAGCTAATATTGGAGAAATAAGATCTCTTTTCCTAGTTCTTGTCAGTACATGTGCCGCAGCATTCTGGATCAACTGGAGAGTCTTAAGGGACTTATTCGGACAACCTGATAATAAGGAATTGCAATAATCCAGCCTAGAAATAACAAATGCATGGACTAATTTTTCTGCATCATTTTGTGACTGGATGTGCCTGATTTTTGCAATGTTACGTAGGTGAAAGAAGGCAGTCGTTGAATTTTGTTTTATGTGGGGGTTAAAGGATAAATACTGATCAAAGATAACTCCAAGGTTCCTTATGGTGGTGCTGGAGGCCAGGCCAATGCCATCTAGAGTAACTATATCTTTAGATAATGTGTCTCAGAGGGCCAAGTACAATAACTTTTAAGTTTAACTTCAGAAAATTGCAGGTCATTCATGTTTTTATGCCCTTAAGGCATGCTTGAAGTTTAGCTAATTAGTTTCATCTGGCTTGATCAATAGATATAATTGGGTATCATCCGCATAACAATGAAAGTTTATGGAGTGTTTCCTAATAATATTGCCTAAAGGAAGCATATATGAGGTGAATAGGAATGGTCCAAGCACAGAACCTTGTGGAACTCTGTGACTAACTTTGGCGTGCACAGAGGACTTAGCGTTAACATGTACAAACTGAGATCGATCTGATAGAGAGGATTTAAACCAGCTTAGTGTAGTTACTTTATTGCCAATTAAACGTTTGAGTCTCTATAATAGGATGTGATGGTCAATAGTGTCGAACGCAGCACTAAGATCAAACAAAACAAGTACAGAGACAAGTCCATTGTCTGATACAATTAAAAGGTCATTTGTAATTTTCACCAGTGCTGTCTCTGTGCTATGATGCACTCTAAATCCTGACTGAAAATCCTCAAATAAACTATTGTTATTTAGAAAGTCACACAACTGATTGGCGACTACTTTCTCAAGGATTTAAGAGAGAAAGGGAAGGTTGCATATACGTCTATAGTTGACTAAAACCCCTGGATCATGAGTGTAGAACATATATCAGGATTTACAGCTGTTTCTAAGGTTCCTGTGTTTTAAGATAAATCGGTACCGGTTGATGGCAGGACATGATGAATTTTTTCTCTAATAGTTAAAATATTATTATTAAAGAAACGCATGAAGTCATTACGAGATCTATAGGAATACATGTCCACATGAATATTGAAATCACCTACAATAATTACATTATCTGTTTCAACGTGCCTCCTGCATAGATAGGCCGTCATCACCTCTATCCACTCATATCCTGTGCATTTGTCAGTGTGATCTCCTCTAAATGTGGAAGGCTCTTTGATATCTGGTTTCACTACCAGATTCACTTTGGACATTTGAAGTGCATTGGAACTGGTTGTGTCATTACTGAACGCATGGGAGGGAGTTTGGGGGCTTTATTATGAGTGGAGTTATTGACTTGCTGAATGGATCCATTAGCAAACAACTGAGAAGCAATAGATTCCCCCATTTGCTGCCCTAATTGTTCTGAGACAGTTCCCCATGTGTAGTACTTTGACTTGCATTATAAATGTTCTGCCCCATTCTATCATTCACATTACCAGGGTTTACATCGTAACCACTCTGAGAATATACATTATCATATGCATAACTTTCTCTGGGCCCATTATCTACATTGTTGTCATTTGCTGCTGCAAGCCTTGCTGGCACAAGCCCCTCCCTCTCAAGCATGACGTCACTGCTTGTGGGAAGCACACCAATAGTGAGCGCTCATTTCTCTCCCCTCCCGTTTTGGAATTACATCTTTGAAAGACATGGCTCACAAAGACACACTACCCGAGGATCATGACAGGTACAAACAATTAGCACAGTTAGCCTCGCACTATTTACAGTGACAGTACAAAAAAATAATAATAAACATAAATTAATGTATCCCCTTTTAGCGTAATCACCCAAAATACAGCTAGCTAGTAGTTTTGTTAAAAACGTTACGTAGCTACGTAGCTTGCGCTAGCTTACACTTACAGCTTACAAAAGAACTCAGTTTGGCTTGGGCAGTCGGAGTTCAGTCTCTGTTGGTGTAGCAGCTCTCGATCGGTGAACAGCTTTGCTGAAAGTGATCTGGGTTGTTGTGGTACCAATGTAATAGTGGGAAATCTTGTCTGTCTAACTATACACAGTTTACCCCACTGCTGAAAGCAGTAGAGTGCAAGGCAGTTGTAAATTCTTCTTTAAAAAATCTGTTCAACTTGCCCTCATGCCCACAGTTTTGACTCTTCATACATAATGTATACATCAATTAGTAGACAAACTTGTCCTGGGTCAGATAATGTAACCATTTAAGTCATAGGACATACAGTTTTTTAATTATCTGCCTCAAAGCACCAAGAGAACCCTTCAACTTTCTCATTGACTGTAATGTTATTTTACCTCTCACAGTCTCAGGCAAAAACACAAATGTGCTGTACTTTTGAAACGGATTTCTCGATTACTTTTAACTTTATCCACACAAATTAAACATCTAAATGTTCATCAAAGCCTTCAAGTGCTGAACCCTACAGTTCAAGCCTCCTTGTGCCTCCAAGTCAGTATTATCACAGAACTTAAAGTTTCTTAAGTAAGTTAAAGTCAATACAACATTTTAACTTCCTGGAAAATTCTGAATCTTGAAAGAGACTTTGATAATAAATGAGGAAATTGTCCACCCTGAAAGGACTTAGGATTGAAATAAGCTGAGGTTGGTTTTCTGAAGTGAATTGAAAATCTCTCTTTCTCTTGCTCTCTCTCTCCCTCCCTCACCCTCCTTCCACTCCTCCCGGCCTGCTCCTTCCTGTCTCTAAATGCAGAGCATCACTGTTGGTGACTCCGTGGCGACTCAGCAGTAAGTTCACACACGAATTAAATGCTGAATTAGAGGCATTTTAAATTGACATTTATCGTGTTTTTCAGCCAAGTTTCTACGCTACACTGTTTTCCTGGCTATTGTTTAACCTATATGTTTTAACTTGGTAAACGTTTTCAGTCGTCGGACATATGGATCTTAAGCTGGCTGTCAACTTGACGTGGTTTAACTTGACTCCCTCCACTGCTGCTAGCCCAGCTAGGTTTGTTTTTAGCCTGGCGGCTAAGCTAGCCGGTCATTTTTATTAAGAATTTTAAGCTTTTAGCACTTTCATGGACTAACTGCAAACGTGATGGCTGAGTGTGGATCTTGTCTTCTTACCGTCTCAAAGCTGAAGAAAAGTATCGCTTGTCTGGAAACTGAACATAGAGAAAAAGACAAGCTCATTCTGGAGTTCTCCACTGTTGCCTCGGCCCAGGCAAAACACCTTGCAGTCCTCAGCATCTCTGGCTGCAGAAACCAGACTGCGACCATCCCATCTCCCTCCCCTGACTGCTCCACTCCAGTACTGGAAAATAATCCCACTCTTCCGTGGCTCGGCTCCATCATCACTGGCGCCCCGGAGCATGAAGCCGTTTCAGCTAAGCCTGATCCGTGGTTCCTCATGGGTGCAAAGTCCAAAGCAATGGCCATTTCTACTCCTTGCCGAGCCGCAGTGGGTGCACAGTCATTTGTCGGCAGGGGTGGTGAGTTCGACTCCACGTCAACCGAGCACTGGACTGTAGCCTGCAAGGACAGACATGGTGCAAAGCGCCCGCCTCCTCCTCCTTCACATCGGCACCTCCCGCTGGTCAAAAGGTTTGACATCCTGGATACGCAGGACTTTCCTCCACTGGAGGGACACTCCCATTTTCCAGCTCCCATTTTCCAGTGTTCTTGCCGCAAGTTACTGAAAGAGGCCGTGATCAGGAGAAACTGTGGAGGTCTTATTCGTCCAGAGACAGCAGAGAACCCCTATGCTAAGAAGGACACCGCCCTTGCTGCAGCAGTCCTGGGCCGCTATATATCCCAGGGACAGCTGATGGAACTCTGTGCTCTCCACGATCATCGACTCTGCCTCCTCTCATCCCCCCAACTACGCTGATAGTTGGAGATTCCATAGTAAGGAATATCTGCTTTGTTAATGTGGTCACACACTGCTTTCCCGGAGCTACAACCCCCGACATCCTCGAAAGGCTCCCCGGACTTCTGGCTGCACTTCCGATGACTATCGAGAAAATCATAGTCCATGTCGGCACCAATGACACTGCCCATTAGCAATCTGAGCTGACGAAAGCATACTTCATCCGCCTCTTTGACCTGCTCTACAACACTGGAAAGCATGGTTTTATTTCAGGTTCAATTCCTACACTGGGTCGTAGAATTGGCCATTTTAGCAGGATCCTCAGCCTTCATACCTGGCTCCAGTCTGTCTGCAGTACCCATGACATTGGTTTTATTCACAATTTTAACTTATTCTGGGATCGTTCTTTCTTGTTTGCACAAAACGGTCTTCACCCAAACAAGTCAGGTAGTCGCATGCTGGCGGCTAACATGCAGCACGCTGTGCTGTCCTCCTCACGTAGTTGACTATTTACATCACCTGTTTCCCCTCGCTCCTCTTCAATCTTTTCTCTGCCCACCATAAACAGCCACATACCCTCTGCAGCCACTAACTCCCCCTTGTGGACTGAGTGCTGCTATTTGGAGCCTGGATCCATCTAGCGCTAATTCCTGTGGTAATTTCTCTTAGGTCCTTAATACGAAACAGACACAGCCAACATAGCAATAATAATAATTTAATAAAGATCCGGGCCAGAACCCTACCTCCAGTCTCAACTTCAGCTCTAACCCAGCACAGACTTTTTAAGATGACTCTTCTTAATGTGAGATCCCTCTCTAACAAAACGTTTATTCTAAATGATTTTATCTCTTAGATTTCATGTTCTTAACAGAATCCTGGTTAAGTCCTGGTGAACACACTCAGCTTGCTGAATTGTGCCCCCAGATTATGACTGCTTTAGCCGCCCTAGGGATTGTGGTCATGGCGGCAGCCTTGTTAATATCTATAATATAATATAATTATATTTTTCCTAATTTGGCTCACGTTTAAACTTGGTGGCCCACTCCCAGTCATATTTGCTATTATTTATCACCCCCCTAAACCAGCTGGCTCCTTCTTGTTGGAACTCCCTGAGTTTTCATCCAGTCTTATTTTAAATTATGATAGAATTGTTCTTTGTGGTGATTTTAATATTCATGTTAATGACTCTTCTAATGCTCTTGCTGCTGTTTTTTTAAATATCACTAACTCTTTTAACTTTCAACAACATTTGTCTGGCCAAACTCATTCGCACTTTAGACCTAGTCTTTAGTCTGGGTCTGAAAATACCATCTGTGGAAATCAGGGACATGTTTGTATCTGATCACCTATGCATTGTTTTTAACTGTGAATTACAGGCTGCTAGTACTGAATTATCCCGCTGTGAGTACACATGTGCCCTTAATGAGCATAGTGCCTCAAAATTCTGTACACAGTTAATATCTCCTGGAAATGTGTTTCCTCTGAAAAATAGACCAAACTCAAGGACTAGAAAACAACCACGGTTAAATGACAGTATTCAAAGCTGTAAAAGGATATGAAGAAGAGCAGAACGCAGATGGAAAAAATCTGGTCTCCAGGTCCACTTTGTGGCCATGAAAGTTTTATTACTCCTTTATAATAGCAAGAACATGCCATTTCTCTGCACTTATTTCTGCCCATCAGCACAACCCCAAATTCCTATTTAAGACTGTGGATTAGTTAATTAACCCAGCCTCTCCTTGTGCCTCTGCTGATTGTGATGCTGATTGTGAAGAGTTTCTTTTGCACTTTGCTGGAAAGGTGGAGTTAATAAGATCTGGTATCACCCTCAGGGATTCTTTGAGTAATTTTTCTGCTGTTACTCTGCCTGAACTAACAGACATCATGTCTCTTATGAGAATATCCTCCAGCCCTCTGGACAAAATCCCAGCTAGGTTTTTATTGGAAATTATGGATTGTATTGCACCCCATTTGCTAATTATTTTTAACAGCTCGCTGTCATCCCAGATTTCTTTAAAACTGCTTGTGTCCAGCCAGTCCTAAAAAAACCTGGGCTTGATCCCACCCTCCAGAACAACTATCATCCAGTCTCCAAACTGCCTTTTATTTAGAAGATTCTCGAAAAACTTGTATATAAGCAGTTTCTTGCTGCTGTGGAAAACAATAATACCTTTTGAAAAGTTCCTATCTGGCTTTCGTCAGCACCACAGCACTGAAACAGCACTTCTCAAAGTCACTAATGATCTTTTAATGAATGTCGATGTAGGCATATGCTCAATTCTTGTGCTGCTGGACTTAAGTGCTGCCTTTGACACAATTGATCGTGGCATTTTCTTAGATAGACTGAGGCACTGGGTGGGCATATCTGGCACTGCACTAGACTGTCAAGCCCACTGACCTTAGTACACTGAGTTTTCTATGTTAGACTGCCTGACATAAAAAATTAGATGTAGATACATTTTCTACAGCTCAACTCAAATAAAACTGAAATCCTTGTTATTGGGCCACAACATATCACTAAACAAATACTGCCATCTACTGGCTACCTGTCACAACATATCAAACCTGTTGCAAGAAATCTTGGTGTCCTGTTTGATAGCAATTTATGTTTTGAGCAACATATCACTAAGCTTGTCCAATCATGTTTTTATCACCTCAGAAATATTGCTAAAATCCGATCTATTTAAAATTTTACTGATGCAGAAACTGTTGTACATGCTTTTATCTCCTCACGCCTTGATTATTGTAACAGTCTGTTCACTTGTCTTAATCAAAAAACTTTAAAACGACTGCAGACTGTACAGAACTCAGCTGCTAGGCTATTAACCAAGAGGTACGATCACATCACACCTGTTTTAGCCTCTTTACATTGGCTCCCTGTTTGTTTTAGGATTGATTTTAAGATCTTATTAATTACTTTTAAGGCTCTTCATGGCCTGGCTCCAGATTATATTTTAGACCTTTTAATCCCTTATGAACCTTTAGTTTGAGATCTTCGGGCAGGGGTCTTCTGTCTGTTCCTGAGTCCAGAATGAAAACTAAGGGGGACAGAGATTTTGCCACCAGGGCCCCGAGGCTCTGGAACAACTTGCCCGAAGAAATTAGGTTGTCTGAGTCAGTGTCTTCTTTTAAATTCTCTTCTCAAAACACATTTTTATCGGAAAGCATATCCTGAGTTTACCTGAGATGTCTGTTTATTTTGTTGTTTTTATGTATTATATATTTTATCATTCACTGTGGTATTTTATTTCTTTCTCTGTGAAGCACTTTGTACTTTGTTTTGATAAGTGCTCTATAAATAAAGTTTTATTATTATATATTATTACCATGTGCCATGAAGATTTCTTATACACAGTTAATAAAGTGGTAGTGAAACATTTCTAGCCCCACTGAGTAGATATATTTCATGACTCCAGTCTGTTTCACATAAATCTAGCAATAACTGAAAATGCAGTCTTAATAGGGATATTTGGTGGTGATTATGATTTTACACTCTGTTCATGTGAAGACATTAAAAGCAAACACATTTAATTACATTTTAGCTTTGGGTAGAAGTTGCTTAATTGGATTTCTTATATTGAAACTGTGTAATGTATTTTTCCATTTTGTCTCCTCTAGGAGGAGCTTCTCTCCTCTATCATATTGGCTCTCTGTCTGTCCCATTCCTTGTATCCACTCTATCTCAATTAAGGCTCCTCTGGCTTTCCTGTCCCATTTATGGCTCTGTCTTTAATTTTGGAAATTCTACCTTTCTGTCTCTTTAATTCTATCCTGCTCTATCTGCATTTGGCGTTTTGCAATTGTTGCAAGTTACCCTATGGTGTTGGGTGAAACATTTTTCTGACAATGTGATTTGATCCATGGTTCACAGAGTCCTACAAATTACAAGTACTTGTTCGTGGGTCTACAGGTATTGATCAGGTAGGTTCTTGCTACCTGATCAGTCTTTTTTTGGGTCAGAGCCTCTCTGCTTGCAATTTCTACCTCTCCTGTCTCTCTCTTACACTTGATTTGATCTTTTCAATTGGCAATAACATAGTTGTCCATATTTTTTCAAAGAATTTGTAAAATATTGATATATTCTAGTTGGATAAATAAATAATTAATTCAAATAAAATTATTAAGAAAAGTCTTTATACAATTGGTTTGGACATTAAATTGAAAAGTTAATTACAAAAACTTTTAATATAAAAAAATACATAACACACAAATTATTTTGTTTCATTTTTATCACAAACATTAGACTGTAAAAACTAACTACAATTCAAAAGTAAAAGTAATACCACTACACACATTGTATGAATTATTTAGTTTAGTTTAATTATTATTTATACACACTCACAATGTTTCAATCATTCAGTGTATATGAGTGTTTTGTTGTTGTTTAGCCTGATATACTGAAATAGAAATACATCTGTAAGGAGGAAGTGCATTTCTTTGGAGTGGCTGTTCCCTGTCTGCAGAATCAACGTTCTTCAGCCACCAAAAGCACTCATCTGTCACAATACCTGTATTCCTGATTTTTAATATAAACCTTGATATATACACTGAATAATTTCCAAACTCTGAAAGTACTATAGCATTAAGTTATTCATTAAGTTATTCTCTACTGGTAAGTGCAAAACGTTGAGGTTCAGGACAGTTCAGAGCTGATGTTGGACTACTGGTTGTGTATTAGTGGAACATATTTAAGTTGTATATTGTTCTGTGGTAGGAATTTAAATATTTACATATTATAAATACTTGGCCACTTAATAGTCTTTTCCTTTCGTAAATCATTACCGTGATTATGTTAACAGTAATCTCATCATTAATACTGTGTTTTATATCTTGGTTGTGTACAATAAGTAAATAATAAATAAAACATTAAGATTTGTGGTTTTGGAGCACAACAACAATGCCAAGGAAGAAATCCCAAGCTGCAAGCCTGTGTTGGCAAAAGTCCAATGAGATTCACTGTGCAACAACTGAAGAAGCAATAATAATAATAATAAAAGAATATATTTATTCCAACCAGACCAATGGATTAACCGTTTATGTGGTTATTAGACACTGGTATTTTCCTATTGAATGAATTACAACACCCCTCTCAACCCGTTTGAAAATTCCTTCTGATCGGGCTGGATCGGGCCAGTCTCGTCCGATTGAGGTAGTTACATGAGGAATTTTTATTCTGATTGGGCTATTATTCCGATTATTAGTGGAATATTAGTTTTTCAACAAAACCAAGACCATGCAATGTGTGTTCTTGTGTTCACTTGATGTGACTTTTTCAAAGCGTTGTTTGTAGTCGTTGTCGGTTAAAATTGTTTTCAAAGCTACCAAAGTGCAGACTTATAGATAGATAATTGCTAAGTAATCAAGTTGGAGTTTTAATTATTAAAATCAAGTAAATTCAAAGGACTTTTTTTCAGTAAATGGCAGACTTTTGTGCTGTATGGATCTTTTATTTAAAGAACCACGTTTGTTGTAATTGTGTCTTTTTTATTAATTAAATCTTTATTTATTCTCAAAATTATAAACACAATTATCATGGCAGCCATTTTATAATGCAGTAAGATAAAATAATTTACTTAGAAACTAATTACGTAGGTTAAGTTATTCTTAAATATTATATAATAATAATAATAATTATAATATTTAGTTTGTCTCTGTTTGGTTATTTGTATGTTCTCTTTAGAAGAAAAAGAGGGAACTGCCAATATAAGACTGAAACTGCTCAAATTTGCTGTATTTTCTCAATAAAATCCCAATTGCCAAAAACAAACAAAAACAAAAACAAACCAGTGTAAACCAGAAAGGTCACATTTTGGCAGTATTTAACTTACTAGCTTGCTAGCCATGAACTAATTTAGAAACGTTTACGTTTGCTCTGGTTAATAGATGTTTTTTATTAAAGATTATGCATTTATCATATGCATCCATTTTCCTCTGCTTATCCAGGTGAGATTTGTGGTGACAGCAGACTTACCAGGTGTTCCGACCAAAAACAGCACAAAAATAAACAAAACACAAGGGGCTGGGTTGGTATGGGCATGTTGTTTCAAGTACTGATGATAAGATGAAATACAATGTGCAAAGTTCAGTTTGTAATATCATATAATTATGAAGAAGGATTTTACAACTCTGGTTATCGTCAACCATCTTGTTACAATCTAGTAGGAATGTTTTTTTGCCAGCCAACTCTGCGCTTTTACTATACTAGTGAATAAAGCCCTGACATGCTTGGTGTCCTTTACTTGGAGCAGCAACTCACTCCCAATCCAGAGTGAGCAATCCACCGTTTTCCAGCAGAGTATCATGGCGTCAGATTTAGAGATCTGAGGCCATCTCTCAGTGAGAGAATGCATGCATCTCTGCTTTGCAAAGATGCATGCATTTTGTCCATGAAAGTCACAAACGGAATTGGTGACCAGGCGCCACAAGATGCCCCAAGGGGCACGGTTATAAACCTTCTCCAAATCCACAAAACACATGAACACTCAATGGACAAACGCTCATGAATCCTCCAAAAATCCTTGCAAGAGTAAAGAGCTGCTCCACTCGACCAGGATGGAATCCACATCTCTCCCTGTGAATCTGAGGTCTTTCAGTTGGCCAGAGTTCCCCTCCAGCACCCTGGCATATTACAAATGCAATTCAGTGCAACAAAGTCAAGAAAGAAGTTTTCTAAAATTTTGAGATTTTAGAATTATGTCCCATCATGTCCTAGCCAAAATGATTATGTTCACCATGAAATCTTATGAAGGTGTGATGCAGCTGACAAGTCCTCTGATTCCTCAAGTCCTCTCATTTTGCTTCAGTAGAAATGCTTGTATAGTGCCAGAAAAAAGGTAGACAGTATAAGAACTGTGATGAAACTGATAGTGTTTCAGTGGACTTTTCAAAATAAGCTGCACTGATCTGGTTAAAGTCTGTGTCTGTTACTTCGGCAGCTCTGTGGTCCTGTCCTCATGCTACACCTCTTCTATCTCTGATTTCATTTGTCCTTTATCTCTCCTCCTGTTTGCCACTTTCTCCTTCCTTCTATAATCTGTTAACCCATCCATGTCCATATAATGTCCCTAGCTGCAGCAGTCTGCTCTGTCACTCTCCTCTGCACCATGATGGAATTACCCATCCTGGTTCTGCTGTCCTCAGCAGTGTTGCTTTGCAGCAGTGCTCCAGTTTTGGAGCTGGTTACATGCAATGAGGATAGTGGTGCTGCACTGGCACGTCTGGCAATGTATCACATCAACGAGCACCATGACCACAGCTAAAAGTTCAGACTCAATTAGATTCAAAGCAACAAAGTGGAAAAGGTATGGGAAATGAGCACATGGGGCGGCTGTAGCTCAGGAGGGAAAGCAGGTTGTCCATTAATTCCAGGGTAAGACACTGAACCCCGAGTTGCTCCCGATGGGCATAGCAGCTCCGCCACCATCAGTGTGTGAGTGGGTGAAATTGTAAATCTCTTCGTCCATTAAAGCAGAAAAGTGCTATATAAATGCAGTTGTTCTGGTACTTTGAATATTTCTTTTTTATGAGGCTTTATATATTTCCTTTTGCTACAGCTCAGGGGGAAATATTTTCTTTTTACTGGAGTACATTTATCCGACAGCTGGAGTTACTCTCTCTCTCAATAACAACCTTGCTAACCTATTACCTTTAAATATTATTAAAGAATTTTACAGATTTTAACCAATTTATTTGTTTTTCCTTCCTTCTTGTTTCTTTCAATCCTACAGTACTTTCCTTAGCAGTTTTTTTCTTCTGTCCTTCCTTTTCTCATCCTTGTCTTTTCTTTATCACTACTGTACTTTTTTTACCTCCATCTTACTTATTTCTTTCCTTCCTTTTCATCCTTCCTTTCTTACTTTTTTCTTTTGTGTGAGAAAAAATCTTCAGCTGGGCCAGATGTGTTCAGGTCCTCTCACACACTGTTTAATTCTTCTTCAATAAAACACTTGAGTCGAATAGAGTCCAGTGCAATATAGATTTTACTGTAATATCAAACCATATATGCAAATGTAAATATATGTAAATCTTCTGGGAATAAGCAAATATTGCGAGTTAGTAAATACATAACTAAATGTCTCTACTTCACATACAGACATCACACATACTGTAGGCTACATACAAGAAAAACTCTCATCCCCTTAAATAAATGATAATGTGTGATGTGATGATGTTTAACAGTGAAGCTGATAGTTCCCCAGGTTATCTCTGTTGTTGATCAGGTTATCTCCTCAGAAATCATTAAAATGTTTGATAGTATTTCACTTTTGCATGTAGCGGTCACTTTCTGGACATGTGCATGGCAAAGAAATCCACAAAACAAAATTACTTTTTGGTTTTGTTTTTTGGTAGATTTTGGTAGCCATTTTTAGATGAACACAGGAAAACATTGTTGTTTTCCTTTTTTGATGGCTACAAAAAACAAAAAAACTATATTCAGACCTGTATTTCTGTTCCGATTATGATTGAATGAAATAACTGAATAAATGGATGATACACGGATCCAATATACTGTCTGATATTCATTTTTGAAACACTAACACAGTATCATTTTTTAAGAATTGTGATAAAGATATGTAGTGAGTAGGACCTTTTACAGTGTAAAAATGAACTTGTCAGTGCTCTGTTGCGGACAAATATGTTTCTAAATGACCTCAAACATGTCTTTGACATTACTGTACTGCAGACTGTTATTGGCTGATATATATGCTGACAACAATAAATCTGTGATAATATCTGTCTGATAATATCGGACATAGCAATGTATTAAAAAGGCTTTACTGCTAGTGCCTGTAAAAAATTTCAATAAAGATTTGTCAGCATTTTAATGTAATGAAGTAATTTTTGATGCGGTATAGCTTCTTTTACTCAAGTAAAAGATTTTTACTACTTTTTTCACCACCAAAAGAAATGGAACCAGTAAGAAGCGCCAGTGTGTGTGTGCGAGCACCATACTGTAAGAGTGTGTTTTGGAAATCCAGATGTTTCATTTCTATCATCTGGTCTTAAATCTGGCAAAACAACTGGTCAATATTTAGTTTTTCCTTGCAACACTAAAACAGATAACTATAGGGGATAATAGAGTGAATATTGTAATTAAGGATTCTCTGAACATTTGGAGTGGAAAAAACACAACCGGATAATGGGGGACGTATCCAGTCTGCAAAACTGTCAAAAAGAAATATGACATGTATAAGATGAAATCGTGTGTGGTCAACATTGTACTTTTTTTCTTTATCATATGGATAAGGGGTTATCTTATGATGATCTAATGATGAAATATACTAATGTTTTGTATGAAAATGATTTTATGGTTTTTTTATGTCCCTCAATTGCTTTGAGGATGACATTTTGTCCAAAATATATTGTGTCTTATTCTTGCTGTTTTTTGGAATTTAAAAAGAAAATTTCCTCAATCACAGAGTCTTGTCTTTCTTGAGCCACCATGTTAGCTTGTTCTGAACCACGAACATCCTCCTTGACTGTGATAGACAAAGTTAGCATATTCTGATCCCGTTCTCCCTGCTTTACAATTGTGAGAAATCTCTGCAAGGTGATGGAATATTTTTTAGCTTTTTCATGAATATCTTCAGTTTTCTGATCCAAAATGCCTTTAATAGCACGATCCAATTCATATTCTGGGATCTCTCAAATAGACTCATGTGCAGGTCGTCTTCTTAAAAGATCAAGTTGAGGCAGTAGAAACATTTTTTGAGCATACTCCATGGTCTTTTAATTATGTCTTGAAGCAATAAGAGTCAATATAAAAGGCACAGCAATACTCAGGAGAGGCAAGAGAAATCCTCCAGACTGGTTAATCAACTTCTTTTTTTTCTTTGACAAACACACCTTTATATTAGCAATTAGTCTAATCCCCGCCTTCTTCTTTTTTAATTGTTGTTACTGTCATTTGTTTAAAGGTACCTTTCCTTTTAAAACATGTTAAAGTCTGGGGATGCTGATTTAATGATATTCTTTCTCTGAGAAGGAGATGCTCTATACAAAATTTTCAATAAAGACAAGTTTCTTCTGATACGTTCTGACATGCTTTTATTTCGTCTTAGACACATACACAACAGGCTGGTCAGAAAGCAAATCAGTTCTGAGCCGGAGATGATCGGGTGTCTTGGCTTTATAATCAATCAATAGATACCCTTAAGGAACACTTGTAGTATCATCAAAACACTCCATAAAAAATGTACATTGCCCAGGAAACATCTGCCTTGCCATTAGCATGACTTGGTATTTGTCTCGGGGTTTTTAAACAAAACAAGATCATTTGTTCCATCGTAGAAAAGGTTTCAGTCGTAGTCATCTGGACACTGTTTTCAGAATCAAGACGTTTCACAACTGAGAATGACTTCCGGATGGGAGCCAAAATGTCTTGATTCTGAAAAGTCCAGATGACTACGACTGAAACCTTTTCTACGAAAGATCATTTGTGTTTAGATTAATTGTCCTGGTGGCTTTACCTTGAAAAAAACTAGTTTTGTACCAAATATAAACAACTCAAGTTTCTATGATGCACATACTTTGTAAATACATTTTGCACCTCAACATTATTACTAGCTGCAGTCATCAAATCATCAATAATTAGCAAATCGTTTTTATTTACAGGTAACAATGCATCATCACATAAAGACAAAGGCAAACCTTCAATAAAATTCACATTTCTAATTTTTAACAATTTATCATACAATGGCTGCCAGCATGAATAAATATATACAATGTTTTCAATATTTTTTTTAGATCAGTTTTTCAGTGTTTTCAATCAACATTTTTACAAAATAAGTCTTTCCACTATTTGATGGCCCTGATAAAATTAGACTAAATTGATGCTGTAGTTTAAAATCTAAATCAACATGCTCTCTGCCACCCATTTTTAATAGCCGTAGGGTAAGGTTATCAGATTAGAGAAGACACGACACTTGGTGTACACCACTTGAAGCCTTTTAACAACTGATTTGTTTTTTTATATTTAAATGCTTTTTTATTCCTAACCATTGTGTCTGATATCGTCACTATATTTTGTAGTGTCTCGTCACAATTCGCAAACTCGTACACAAGATTCACTAGGGTGTCGCGTATGACCATGGCAGCGTTGCGCGCATTCAGAGCTACACCTTTGCATTTCAACTGTTTCTTGAGTCTGATAAGCATAACATTTTGGACCACCGGACATGAATTCCACAATGTAATCATCACAGTTAGGTACCCTAAAAAGGGACCTGTCTCTGGGACACAATCTCCATCCTTTGCCATATAAACAACACTGTCTGTGTCAGAATAGATACATCACTCCACTAGCTTGTCCATCAAATCATAAAGCATAAGTCTTGCATGAGCCATCGTAAAGGCTCCAACAAATATGTTTATGTTTTTAATTTTAGCAGCCTGTGCCATTCTGTATCTCCACTGAAAAAGAGCAACAACATCAGATACAAATGCAAACTGTCTGACATCATACAGGTCGCTAAACATATAGCAGGCAAAATGCTCAGGGTTTGTCACTAGTTCGCATGTAGCCTGGTTTTCGCACATTGAAAAACGGCCCCACAAAGAGCAATATTTTGTTGATGCTTCGCACAGCTTTGTTGACAGCTATTTTATCTGGATTTAACCGAATACCCTCTTTATCCCAATAGTCCTGTATGTATTTTGCTTTGGATTCTTCATCTTATGCAAAACTAGGGTAGCCTGAAGCCTCCTGTTTTTGCTGTAGGAAGGTTTTTACATACTCTTTGTACAAATCATTGCTCTTCTCTGCAAAATACCAAACCTCATCAATCTTGGTGACAACATAACTTTTCTCAACAGCCTTTTGCAGTTCTAAGCTGACCCAACTTCCAGAGAGGGCTCTCTCAGGTTCTGTGTGGTTACAGGCACTGGTCTGGTTTTGAACCTCTGCACACGTTCTACACAAAGGAAACATTAGCTTATTGTTACAGCGATATGAAAGCACGGGATACAAACCCCTGGGGGGCAGCACAGTACATTTTATCAGCCCAAAGTAATTTTCAATCGTCTCGAAGTTGCAGAAGTTTACTTGAGAATGTCCAGTTAGGTAGCTTTTACGAGCCTGCACAGTTGGATACAACAAGGTGAAGTCATAATAATACATTTTCTCACCCTCAGCAATTTTGTAGTGTAGTCTGTACGCGTTGGTGCGGCCCCCAAACAGCACCTTTCGTGGGTCAAGCCTTTCAGGCATCTCGTAACTTTTCAAAAAGTCCTGCAGAATCTGGTCTCTTTTTTTGGTTTGTTCCTACATCACCCGGACGTGGAGTTTGTATTTTTTCTTTCTCAGAACAAAATGAAGACTTTGGAGTGACCTAGTCAAAGTCCTGACCTGAATCCTATTGAGATGCTGTGGCATGACCTTAAAAAGGCAGTTCATGCTCAAAAACCCTCCAATGTGGCTGAATGACAACAATTCTGCAAAGATGAGTGGGCCAAAATTCCTCCACAGCGCTGTAAAAGACTCATTGCAAGATATCGCAAACGCTTGATTGCAGTTGTTGCTGCTAAGGGTGGCCCAACCAGTTATTAGGTTTAGGGGGCAATCACTTTTTCACACAGGGCCATGTAGGTTTGGATTTTGTTTTCCCTTAATAATAACAACCTTCATTTAAAAACTGCATTTTGTGTTTACTTGTGTTATCTTTGACTAATATTTAAATTTGTTTGATGATCTGAAACATTTAAGTGTGACAAACATGCAAAAAAAATAAGAAATCAGTAAGGGGGTAAACACTTTTCACACCACTGTACATATTGAAGCTGTGAAAAATAAGAATAAATTAACACCTTCCCGTGGGAATAGGCAGCGGGGACTGACACCCCTTACACTGCGCTCACACACCCTCAGAGGATGAAGAGATGAAAGAAAACATACACCATGATCAATCTGACAATTTTTTTAAATAATTTATCCCATTATATTTTATAGTTTCGGAAAACTATCTCCTCCCTAAAACCTGAAACCAAATGTATACCATCAGAGACACTGAGCGTCCCGCGTAACTATAGCAAAGGACCTTGACCATACTTGCCAACACTCCCGATTTTCCCGGTAGACTCCCGTTTTTCATTGCCCCATCCCGGGTTTCTCCCGAGGTCACAATTCTCCTGTATTTCTCCCAATTTATGACAAATTTTCACACCTTTTTTTGCTGTTTTGCTGTTGCAGTGTACTTATCATTTTGTTATTTTCATTCTTTAAAAGTGACCAGAATGCAAAGTCTCTGAAACTAAAATTTGTCTGGGGCAGGACTCCCGGAAAGTTACTGGATCAGTAAAACTATGCTTGCATTAGTGACAAATGCAATATCCCCCAAGTCAGGAGCTTGCAAGCTAGTTGTCGCTAGATAACATTTATAGTGCTGACATATAGCTCGCTAATGTTTGTGCTCACGTTAGCAAGCTGACTAGCTGATGTTGACGTTGACTGACCATGTTGAAATTGAAGTTTAACCAAGTTACACCAAGTTGAACGGGTTGAGACTAACTAGCTAGATGGGTGGTGACGGTGTACAGGTGATGGTTGGTATCCTCCAAAAATGGCCGATTTGATGCATGAGCTCTGGTTACCTCTAGTTTTTTAAAGTTGGCTTGGTGTGTCAGGGCCCTGTGGCTTGGTCTCTTAGCAGCCACTCGGTTACCTTGTCTCACCACCATTTGCTGCTGATAGACTTGCGTGCGCTTGCGAGTAGCTTCAAAAATACAGACTGGTGAACCACAACAATACATTTAAAGAATAATCTGGTGTTATTCAGTACTTTCCTATTGTCAACAAATCCCATAAAAATCCAAACCCATCAGTGTGTTAGTCTTTCAATAATTTTTGACTTCCCTACTCTGTCTGTGGCACTCAGCCTCAAAGCCATTGGTTCCTACTAAAGACATACATTTTTAAAACTGGCCCAGAAACATATTGATTTATTTTTAAAAACAGCTGGTCACCGTAGTTTGTAGCAAATGTTACACAAACAGGAGGAAAAAGTGACTTTGTTGGGGACTACTTATGGTAACAATACAACTTTAGGTATAGTATAGCCATTCACTATTGGTCACTCAGTTTCCTACTTGCTCTCATTGTCTCCCTCTCTTCTCTCACTAAAGAATCATGCTCTCTGCCATTCATCTGTGTGAATTCTATCCCCCATCGGTGAGTCCACATTTTAAAACATTTATGTTTACCTACTTTATGCTGAAATTGATATAGTTGTCTGTCCAAAACTCCAGTTCTTCTTGTGGAGTGTCTTGTTATACTCATTATTAATGAATTCTGTACCCATAATTTGGAAATCTGCAGTTATATACAGGTATAACTTGCAGAAATGCACTTCAACTAACTCTGTGTTGGCTCTGTTCCAAACAGAAATCTACTGTGTGAGCAGAAGCCTATATTAGGCCCCCTCATCCTGTGGGCCCTCCTCATTCTCTTGGCCCCCCTTTCCATGTTGATGGTCATGGACCCCCATATTCTCCACCCAATTTGCCCCAGGTCTCACCCTGAACCCCACCCCAACCCAAAACCGAGCCAGTCCTGAGATATAGACACGCCAAAGGAACCATGGCAGGTTTGTAACTGTTCAGAACACTTCTTTAACAGTCTCTAATGTATGTATGAAATGCTTAAGTCGTTACATACTACAGAACACATAAAATAAACCCCCACGGTGTTAATCTTTGTGATGCAAATTTATTGACCTGCCATATGCAGACAACGTGGCTCAGAATAGCTAGATTTTTATCAGCTCATACATAAGGCTTCCTTAATATTCTCAAAGCATTATTACCTATGGAGTGTACCCTGGGAGTAATTGGACTTGTTCTGTTAAATTGTAATCAACAAATTGATACATCTAAAAAAGCTACTATAAAGTGATTAATTAAATTAGCATTTAAATGAAAATAACATCTTTAAATTATATTTCCATCTGTCTTGGCTACTGAATGGCTACTTATACAAGTGGCCAAAGGAGTCTGACAAATCAGAAATCCTGCTGCTGCTCTGTAGGTTGGGCTTTCAATTTGGAGGTGGCACACTGATAACACTTAAATTGTAGCATTAGATGACTGAAGTAAATATATTGAAATTACTGTGAATACCAATTAGGATTGAAAAGCAGTTTATTAAAGACTACACTTCATAACAGAAATCCAACAAAAAACAAGATAAACACTTAAGGATGACAAACTTAATATACTGTATTAGGAAGAATAGAATACTTTTAATTTGAATTAATACAGTCTCCAAGATCACTGGCATCCACCATACAGAAAATTTTAACAGCATTTACAAATTAGAATATAGACGTGTAGACCATTAGCACACAAATTAAAACAGCAACAATAGCTACTTAAAAACAAGTTTATTTAACACAGCAGGTCAGTAACAGCTGTGTACAGGAGCTGAAGATATAAAGCGGAAGATGAGGTTTTGATGGTTTTACTTCCACCTGGAGCTGGTATGAACACCATTCTGTATGCTGGTCATTAAATCTAGCTGCTTCTGCTTCATGCAGAGAAGTAAGCAGAAGCTACGGAGGGCTTTGTTTGCTGAGGGAACTCTGAAAAGAAGAAAAGGACATTGGGAAAAAAAAGTATTGAATAGTATTTACTGTTTATGCTGAATATTCTGAAGCTTGTAGTCCATGCAGTGCTCTAAATGATGAGTGATTTTACCTCTGTGAAGCAGATTAGACGACAGTCCATAGATAGGGATGCAATCATCTCTTCTCTCAAAGTACTTAGAATCTAGACCTGCAGAGTCTCCACTGAGGACAAGAAATCGCAGGAGGTTGAAAAACACAGTGAAAATAAAACATGTATCTTTCAGTCCTCCTAATTATAGCCTAACAGTAATGTTCTAAAACAGTATTCCCCCACAGATAAGATAGACATGTTCAAAAGGAAAGCAGACTGAGAAAATTTGAAACATAATTGTAATTTAAAGCTTGAATCAGAATTATTTCAGCATAAGAAAATGTAAACAGAGTCCAATGATAAGTCCTCTTTAGACTGAATGTGCTGTGTGGAATGAAAGCAATCATACAAACTCACATCTGTCTGTTAGCTGGCTGCACTGCTCGCTGTTCAGCAGGCGTGGTATCAGCTGCCACAGGAGATACAGCAGCTTTGCCTATCTGAGGATAAAACTGTGCCTGGAAAAATACACAGATATCTTTAACTGGTGTCAGAGGTAATAGTTGGTGAAAGGTTTAAAATTGTATGTAATATCTTGTTTTTCAAGTGAGGCATGTGGCTTTAACATTACTGCCAAAAATTCTGATATAAATTAACGTTAATTTAACCTAATTAAGTTAAAGACAGTTGCATTCTATATTTGGTGTAGTGTAATGTACAGTAGAATATTACTGTTAATTTTTTACAATAGTGTGTAAGTGGGATAAAGCCAACAAAGAGCTAATGACTGAATGAAGTTTGGCTTAGTATGGCTATAAGCACAGCTAGGAGGTATCTCCTACCCTCAGTCCTGTTGTGGTGGATAAAACTGAAGGATTCTCCAAAGATTCAGGAGACTGTGGCTTTCTGGACAGCTGCTTTTCATTTAGCTGTTTGTTAAGCCAACTTATAACTGTGGTAAAAGAAAAATATAATAATAAGATGAGAGAGCTGTTAAAAAACTGGCAAAACTGACATGGTGCTTTGATCGTCATACTTTCAGATGATAATTTACCGACGGTTTAATCACGGACAGTGATGTTTAATGTCGGGAATTTTACAAGCATTGCAATTCACTGTTTTGAAATACCTAGTAGTGGCACGATTACACCATGTTTTTCAGCCTTATATCCATTTTTCTTAAACAGCCATTTAAATATAATACAAGAGATAATACAGATTTCCCACACATGAGCTGGTTACATGCTTCTTGTCAATAGTTTTCATTGGAACTACTTTATCATCTTGAAGAAATAGTCCCTATGAGAACTACTGAAGGTCAGGTTTGTGCATTATCCAGTTTTTAAAAATATAATTTTTCAAAGTGCATAGTTTGTGAGCATCACAAACTAAATTGTATTTTTAATATTGACCAAAATGTGTCCTTGGCATCAGGTATTGAAAATTATCAAGTATCGAAAGCACTGAATGCATGGTCAGACACTAAAGTGCAGCACATATTGCTGTACAGAGAGAAGTAGTAGTTATGGTACGGTAGCCAGGATGTATCAATGCGGGGAATATAGGCCATAAAATTGCTGCTTTTCTGGAGCACTGATGAGCACCGATGCTGGGAAGTAGTTTATCCTGAAGCATTGACGTGCATCGAGATGCTGCTGATGTGTGAGCTTGCATGGAAAACAATGGGTGTGGGTGTTTTGATGCACGTCAAATTATACTTCAGTGTGCTGCCCTGAAAAGGTCCCATTAAATGATATTACTTCCATGTCTGACTAGAATAGGTAGAAGGTGGCATTTCTTTGATCAAATATTTTTAAAAATCTAAATCATAACTCCTTATTTAGACTTTTGTTCAGAGAAATGTCCAGCTGATAGTGTTAATGTGACAGCATTAAAGTCCCCATCCACTCAAAAATTTGTTTTTTCCTTCTTGTTACTCAACTGAGAATGATGTGTGGATAGTTTGACACTAGAAGCATTCATCTGCTGAGGGGAAAAGTTTCTCTGCGCTCACCTGAAATCTCAGTTTAACACGTGTACGTACAAGCATTAGTTTGTGACATCACAATCAGAAACCCATCGGCTATCGTCTGACAACGTTTTAGCCTCTGGGGGCAACAGCCAATGTTTCGGGGCTTCCAGTGAAGCCAGCAGATATACAGATAATGGATATCCGGGCCAAGACTTCCTCTTCAGTGTGCTGGTCATTGTTTTCAGTCTGATTAGCAATCGTGGAACCCATCGGCTATAGTCTGACGATGATTTGAATGCAGACAAATTTTTTGAAAGCTAATAAAAAGCTAAACTCTAGGGTTCCGAGAAAAAGCTAAATTTCTCGGTTGTCAGACAATAGCCGATGGGTTCCGTGATTGCATTTTGGCCAATGCATTCCACCTCTTTCGCTCTCCACACGGAGTGTTTACCTGCATGCAACCAACAGACTACAAACGGTAACCGGAACGCTTCAGATACCAAAATCTTGTCCCTTGCCTACAGATTCTGCATTCATATGCAGATATCTGTTTATAGAGATTAGTGACAGCACAACTAGTTGGAAGCCAGTCGTGGTCCAGTATGCAACTTACACAAGTGTGATGTGGAAACTTGAAGCCTCCAGTGCACACACACTGAGAATGGCCTCTTCAGTGAAGTAGGAGACATCTTGTGTCCAACAGTTAAACTTTTTAAATGAACAATATTTGCATATTCATAGATTCTGGATTTTCAATGAGGGAGAAGGAGATGCAATTTAAAGATTTTTTAACGAGGTAATTGAACTTTCTTATGTAAAAACATTAGACAAATTAGTATTAGCAGAGTATTTTTATGTGTTTTAAAACCTGTCTGGAGCAGATCTTTAAACACTGATGGACTGAGAAGTTTGGTTTATTTTTTGAAATTAAAACAAAAAAATCCAAGAACTGTTACGATATCAATTGCAGATTCCAGTGGGTCCTCTAACATAATTATAGTTAGTCCATTTATCAGTGAAATGATCCTCACCATTCTCATTTGTTTTTAACACCTCTCTGCTTTCATTTAGTTTTTGTATCGTCGTCTCCAACTGCTCCTTCAGTTTTGAAACCTGTAACATACAAATCATATTGTCATCAAGTTCATATCAAATCAATTCTTTTGTATTAATTAACCTAATAAGCTATCTAGTCTGCAAACTGATGTTAGCAGTGCATTTTACCGCAGTTAATGTGTGCTTGGTGGCTCATTTAACAAGCTAAGGTGTAGGACAAGATGTGTGTTCATGTTTGTAAGTTAGACAAGAAGGAGACTTAACAAGCAGGAAACATAATGTGGGTTGTTAAAAGTTTGTGGCTCTTGTGTTGTGTAGCAGGCTGCTGTTTGGCAGTTAGTCAGTGTGACCGTCTGCTCTGCCTATGATAGAATGCTGACGTACCTGCTTAATGGTAAATATGGTTTAAAATGAAGCCATTTGTTTGGCAGTATGAAAACAAGTTCTCCATCTACAGTATTGTTCAAAATAATAGCAGTACAATGTGACTAACCAGAATAATCAAGGTTTTTAGTATATTTTTATTGCTACGTGGCAAACAAGTTACCAGTAGGTTCAGTAGATTCTCAGAAAACAAACAAGACCCAGCATTCATGATATGCACGCTCTTAAGGCTGTGCAATTGGGGTATTAGTTGAAAGGGGTGTGTTCAAAAAAATAGCAGTGTCTACCTTTGACTGTACAAACTCAAAACTATTTTGTACAAAAAAAATTTTTTCTGGGATTTAGCAATCCTGTGAATCACTAAACTAATATTTAGTTGTATGACCACAGTTTTTAAAACTGCTTGACATCTGTGTGGCATGGAGTCAACCAACTTGTGGCACCTCTCAGCTGTTATTCCACTCCATGATTCTTTAACAACATTCCACAATTCATTCACATTTCTTGGTTTTGCTTCAGAAACAGCATTTTTGATATCACCCCACAAGTTCTCAATTGGATTAAGGTCTGGAGATTGGGCTGGCCACTCCATAACATTAATTTTGTTGGTTTGGAACCAAGACTTTGCCCGTTTACTAGTGTGTTTTGGGTCATTGTCTTGTTGAAACAACCATTTCAAGGGCATGTCCTCTTCAGCATAGGGCAACATGACCTCTTCAAGTATTTTAACATATGCAAACTGATCCATGATCCCTGGTATGCGATAAATAGGCCCAACACCATAGTAGGAGAAACATGCCCATATCATGATGCTTGCACCTCCATGCTTCACTGTCTTCACTGTGTACTGTGGCTTGAATTCAGAGTTTGGGGGTCGTCTCACAAACTGCCTGTGGCCCTTGGACCCAAAAAAAGAACTATTTTGCTCTCATCAGTCCACAAAATGTTCCTCCATTTCTCTTTAGGCCAGTTGATGTGTTCTTTGGCAAATTGTAACCTCTTCTGCACATGCCTTTTTTAACAGAGGGACTTTATGGGGGATTCTTGAAAATAGATTAGCTTCACACAGACGTCTTCTAACTGTCACAGTACTTACAGGTAACTCCAGACTGTCTTTGATCATCCTGGAGGTGATCATTGGCTGAGCCTTTGCCATTCTGGTTATTCTTCTATCCATTTTGATGGTTGTCTTCCGTTTTCTTCCACGTCTCTCTGGTTTTGCTCTCCATTTTAAGGCATTGGAGATCATTTTAGCTGAACAGCCTATCATTTTTGCACCTCTTTATAGGTTTTCCCCTCTCCAATCAACTTTTTAATCAAAGTACGCTGTTCTTCTGAACAATGTCTTGAACGACCCATTTTCCTCAGCTTTCAAATGCATGTTCAACAAGTGTTGGCTTCATCCTTAAATAGGGGCCACCTGATTCACACCTGTTTCTTCACAAAATTGATGACCTCAGTGATTGAATGCCACACTGCTATTTTTTTGAACACACCCCTTTCAACTAATACCCCAATTGCACAGCCTTAAGAGCGTGCATATCATGAATGCTGGGTCTTGTTTGTTTTCTGAGAATCTACTGAACCTACTGGTAACTTGTTTGCCACGTAGAAATAAAAAATATACTAAAAACCTTGATTATTCTGGTTAGTCACATTGTACTGCTATTATTTTGAACAATACTGTATGCAGGCCGAGAACAGTACGATACCCGATAATATTAATCTGACAAAAGCAAAAATATGGAGAGGCTTTATTTTTTTTGTAGACTGACAAGTTTATTTTCTAATACAACACTGATGTTTAGAGATCCTTTACCATCTCTAGAATAAACGTATTTAAATATTGCAAACTTGTCTGTAATAACCTTAGTTTATTTTTTTAATATGTAAACTAAATAACACCAGACCTCCTCCTTACTGACAAGTATGTATAGGTTAAAGAAACCATTAGAATAACTTTACATGCTGTTGGACTGATAAATGGTTACCTAAATGGTTGCCCTTGGACTCTACTGTTTAGAAAGGCTGCAGGTCTTTCACATTGAACTGGCTAATAGCCCTGCTGATATGAAGAGACTCACTGCTGGACAGGCACTGGTAGAGGAGGGGCAGGTTGGTCTCAGCCTCAGAGTCTGAGAATTAAATTAATTTTAAGATACATAGCTAGTTAGGCTCAATCATTACATACCATTGGCGTTCGTTTTTAGCTCATGCATAACAATTCTCTATTAACGAGCTCCGTATGGCTGTGTAAATCCGCTGTGGATTAAGGTACAGCCGAGTTGACTGCCGGCAGACTGGGTGAAGATGTCACATTTCTAAAAATTAATATTCTGCTTGTTCAGCAGGTAGTTGTTAAACTGCTGATACGGTTTCTCTTACCGGCAGACCATTAACAATAATTAAATTTTCTTATTTATCAGCCAAAAATAAACCGGCCACTGATGTATTGCACATCTTTTATATTTTGATTTATAAAAGAACAAGTTATTTTATTCATTATCGAAAGTGTCAATTTCTTTGGTCTTGATTAATTTAACGATTAATCGACAAATTCTGAAATTCTGCCCTGCCTGATGCTGATGAGTCTAAACTTGGAAAGTTCAACTCTTCTACACTCAGTCAAACACCTCTATAAATAATCTTCCTTCCTCAGGCAATGAGGATGGTCAGCTCTGACTCTGGCTGTATATCCTCAGCCTTGTCTAGTATGTTGCCCTTTGTGAATTATTTGCACCGCCCTGCACATTTGCATATTTGCACTTAAGGCTGCCTTCACATGATAAGAAATTTATTCTTCGCTCACCACGAGGTAGAGCGCAGAGCACTTGCAGACACAAAGCGCATTGCAGGTATATGTCAACAAAAAGTGCACTAAGCTAACAAGCATTGGATTTAGCCAAGTTCGTAAACTATATATGCCTATTCGCAAACCTGGTAGCCCCATCTGACTGCTGTCATTTTGCCATGCATTACTTTTGCTGGCGAGATCGTGGTATGTTTTCATGTTGTTATAGAAATCTGAAACAGAGTAGGAGTTTTTCTTTCATCACTCTCTACCACCCCTGCTGTCATGTGTCGCTTCTGGCCACATCATATACAGCTGTTATGTCATTGGTTGTGCTTTGAAAGGTCAATGGCAACCGAGGTCAAAGTTGAAATAATTTGAACGTTAAGTGCAATGCTTGGTGGCAATTTCGAGTGGTGCACCCCGCCAAGGGTCGCGCTTCCGCCTAGTTGGGCACCACCGCTCTTCCCATAGGAAAATAACGGCCCAGCCAGCACAGAGCGGTTTTACCGCTGATCATGTGTGGGCACCTTAAGTGTGTACAAAATGTTATTGTAATTTGCCTTAAATTTTGACATACACATTTTACATATATTACTTTTTTTCTGTGCTTCTGTTTCTGTGGGAATCAAAACAAGCACCACTGGCTCTTGCCTAGCTGTCGATCACATTGCGTCAGAGAACATTTGCATAAAGTCAAGGTTTTCTCAACTTCCCCTGTAGTGTCACTGGGTGCCTTTGGAGTCTCTGTAGCTCAGCGGGCAGCGCCGGGCTGCAACGCCAGGTCTCTTTCACAACACACAGCCTATCACTGTCCCAGCTTTTGAGTCCGTATGTGTGAATAGTTCATAAGAACAGGCGGATGAAGTACACCTATTATTAGTATTCTTGACAGCAGCAACTCAGCTGGGCTAAGGTGATTACACTTCAGCAAACCTTACACCCGTTATCCTCACTGTAATGTACATTTACAATAAAACTAAATCTAATATGATACACCATACTGCCTGTTTGTTTTCATCAATATATTTTTTATTGACATGTGGTGAGATCTGTGCATGTAATGAGCCAAAAGTCCACAGAGGCAGTGCTGCTTTACAACGTTAATAAGGGATTAACAAAGGCCTAAAGAATAGTTAAAGGCAGCGTGTCTACAGTTTCCATGATATGAAGACATACCTGCTCATCCTTGGTAATGAGGTGCTGCTGAGCACTCTGTAGATCCTTTTCAACATTCTGAAGTTTTTCTGATGTGTCCTGGAGGACCTTCTCCTGTGACACAGTCACAGTGTTTTTGACTTTTATTTTTCCAACTAGGCCTCGAACCTCCCCCTGCAGCTTCTTAATGATACCATTAGCCTGGATAAAAAATAAAATTCATAGGAGGTAAGAAACTGGACTGGATCATATCCAAACATACAGTGCAGTTATACACTCAGTTGCTAGTTTATTAGGTACACAGGTGTTTATTATTTTGTTCACCCCATTTATATCAACGAGGGTAGGCTACAGTAAATAACAGAAACACCTATCTCTATAATGCAATACCGTTCAACAGCATCACAAACTCCATCCTCAAAAAATTAGCATAGGGTACAGTTGAATCAACATTTCTCTAAAACAGTTTCAACAAGAACTAAACATTAAAACCTTCATGAAAGTAGGACACCTCAGAGTGTTTGCTTTCAGTTTGTTACGAGTTAAAACATTTACCAAATCCATGAAATTATCCCAAACAGTAAGTTTGTGTGTATACAGGGAGATGGATATTGATGAGTAAGGTAGTGTGGCTTTATGCTTATATTCCAGTTACTACTTCAGTTTTTGGGTTAAACTAGCAGATGGGCAGCCTGTAGGCAGCTTCACAAACCTTTATCAGCTCCTCAGACAGTGATTTCACCGTTGATTCAAGTTTTCTAATCTGAAGTTCTTTACTTTCAGCATTTTCTTCCATTGATTTCTAGAAAAACAGAACATATATAGGTTGAAAATATATAAAACTGAATTAGACAGTTAAAGATTGATGTTTCTTACTGTCAACAAATACCATTAAAAGACCAAAACCAATTATGTGTTGGTTGTTTCTCAACACTCCCTACCCTCTCTGTGGCTCTCACCCCCAAGCCCACCGGTTTCTACTAAACATGCAAATCTTGTTGCACATGCACATTGTTCCATTTTTATTTTAAAAAACAACAACAAAAAGCTCAGTATGTTGCTAAAACACCTGGTCACTGTAGTTTTTGGCAAATGTTACTCAAACAGGACTATTTTCAGCAGCGGATGAATCCACATTTGGTGATCTAATGAGTATTTCGGGTAGCAGGACAGTATGTTGGATTGAGTCAAACTAAACTACAGTGTGTGTGTTCATGGTAATGAAGGAACATGTCACCTAGTGCAACACTGTGACTGATATGTTTTAATAGCTTTTGGATAACAATGGAGCTCTATGGCACAGAGGAATAAGATATATTATGCTTTGGATGCACACACATATGAATATTTATTTTGGCTCCAGTCGACCCTGCTAACAAGTCAGCCGAGACTGCAGTGGAAACTCATGTGACCATAGCTTTAATCACACAGTGCAATTAAAGCAGACTAAACTGGACCTGTGGGAAAACAGCCCTAGCAATTCAAATGAGGAATTGCGCCTCAAAGCGTGCTGTTGTTTTTTCCCTCCATCATGGCTTTTCAGGTGATTGAAAAACCACACATTTGAAGTTGAAGATCTTACCTTCTGCTGCTGAGTGGCTTCCAGCACCTCTTTTGTGCGACGCACAAGCTGATCCTTATCTTTGATCTCCTGTTCCAGAACAGCCACTCTCATCTGCAGCTGGCTCAGCAAACGCTCCTTCTCATGGACCTCTGTATCCAGAGTGGTGTTCTCCCTCCTGAGAGACAGGACCTGCTGCTTCGAACGCTGGCACTCCTATACTCATATCAGCAGGATAATAATCCCACAACAGATGTATTCATCAAATTAATCATTATTTAAATAATCTTTATTATCTATAGGATGTGGATAAAATAACAGAATAGCTTACACCACAGAACAGGAGCCCTGCATAAAAAGTCTTTCCTTTCCTTAGAGGTGTACATGGTCATTTTAGAGGCCACAGTTTGTACTGTTATTAAACAAATATCCCATCAAGTGGCATTCAGTGGTGGGCAGGATCTGCTCTTTGCTGGTGCAATTTTACTATTACATATACTTTACTAAAGATGTTTTGAACACCACTGTGTTTTCAAACATGAAGATAATAACAAATGGGGATTTCTGGGAAGTAATTGTTTTAACAGAGCCTGTGTGTGTGTGTGTGTGTGAACAGATAATCAATGCTCATATTGATGTACCTACGAGAATGATCACCATGAGCTTTATAGCGTGTTTCAGTTAATTGTTTAGCTGACCAGCCTGCAACTTTACCGTTCTGGTTCTCTCACACTGCTCTCATAACATTTTTTTCCCCTCAGGAGTCGGTAGAGAAAGTGAGAGGATTCCTGCGGAGTGAAGAAGTGTACTGTACCGATTTTCAAGAATAAGGGTGATGTACAGAGCTGTAGTAAGGTGTGGTATTTTATGAGGAAGTTGGGAGTAGCAGAGAAGTATGTAAGAGTGGTGCAGGGTAGGTATGAGGGCAGTGTGACAGTGGTGAGGTGTGCAGTAGGAGTGACGGATGGGTTCAAGGTGGGATTACATCAAGGATCGTCTCTGAGCCCTTTCTTGTTTGCAATGGTGATGGACAGGCTGACGGACGGATGGAGCAAGTTGAGGAGAGCTTGTGAATGAGAGGAATGGTGAGGATGCAAGGAGTAGAGGTGGCAAAGGTGGATGACTTTAAATACCTGGGGTCAACTGTTCAAAGTAACGGGGAGTGTAGAAGAGAGGTGAAGAAGAGTGCAGGCAGGGTGGAGAAGAGTGTTAGGAGTGATTTGCGACAGAAGGGTACCAGCAAGAGAGAAAGGGAAGGTTTACAGTATGGTAGTGAGACCAGCTATGTTGTACGGTTTGGAGGCGGTGGCATTGACGAAAAAGACAGGAGGCAGTGCTGGAGGTGGCAGAATTGAAGATGATTTTCGTTGGGAGTGATGAGGATGGACAGGAAATTAGAAATTAGTATATTAGAGGGACCGCTCAGGTTAGACGGTTTGGAGACAAAGCAAGAGAGGCGAGATTGAGATGGTTTGGGCATTTGCGGAGGAGAGATTCTGGGTATGTCGGGAGACGGGTGCTGAAGATGGAGCTGCCAGGCAAGAGGAAAAGAGGAAGGCCAAAGAGGAGGTATATGGATGCGGTGAGGGACGACATGCAGGTGGTTAGCGCGACAGAGGAAGATGCAGAGGACAGAAAGAGATGGAAACAGATGATCCGCTGTGGCGACCCCTAACGAGAACAGCCGAAAGAAGAAAAAATGTTGGCAGAGACCAAAAACAGAGCTAAAAGCAGAGTGAATATTGGACTTACATTCATCAGTTGGCCAGAAACACGACTCAAATAAATGACAATGTTGTTCTGTAACTGCTAGATGCATTAATTAGCAATTGTTTCACCATATCAACTCGCAACTAGTTTCCGCTGCCCCCAAGTGGCAAAATAAATAAATAAATAATCTGTTATTGCAGGTTTAAATTTCCAGTAATCTGGGCCCACTGATTCCTCATTTGGCCTCCTCATTCACTTACCTCCTCTACTCCCACTAGTTTAATCTTCAGGTCTCTGATGACGGACTCATTCTTGTATTTCCTCTCTGTCAGCTCTCTGCCAGAGGCCTCCAACTCCATCAGTCTGCTATGAAGCTGCTGGCTGCTCTTCTTATGAGCACTTTCCAGCTCCTGACGGAGCTGCTCAGTCTGCTGCTGAAGCCTGCTCTGTAACTGAAAGACATACCAAATAAACATCTCTAACAACTCCTGCAGCATAATCCACCTCTTTGCTGTTGATCCATATGTTTGGTATGTTCCAAACAAATGACTGCTTACACAACCTATCACTAAATACACTACATTTGTCAGAGCTTCAGAGCTATGACTAAGTGATAACAAGACACAAAGAGTTTCTCTCTGTTAGCTAATACAAGCCATTTTTCAATTTGGGTCTTCTTTTTTAGATTGATTTTGTGTGTTGTTTGATTTTTAGAATTGAATTTCAACAACAACCACATTAGAAACATAGTCCAGTGCAGATGAGGAGTCTTACCTCTATAGCCTTCTCTCTCTCTGATTGTAACTCCTGAGAATGACGGCTGGACAGACAGCTGGTCTGACTCGTCCACTCTGAACGCAGTTTGTCCAACTCTTTAGTCTTCTCAGACAGAGTCTGTGAGAGAAAAGATAAGTACTGTTTCTTTTTTACCCACACCATTTACAGCCAAACTCTGTTAGGTATAATATTTATTACAACATGGTTTATATACAATAATACTATTGAGCATAAATGTATTGCTATTACTTTTAATTTCGTGATACCAAAGTACTAGCCTGGGAACCAGACGTCTGGCCTCACTCCCATTCAAACAGATTTACACCCGTCCTGGATTTGGTCAGGCCAATGACAGACGTTTATCTAATATGAGGCAGGTTTGATACGATGACTGACAGAGGAGTGTTACCGGTCCAGATTTGAAGTCACACATCACTCGTTTCGCTGATTGACACGGCGCAAGGCACCAGGCTTACGAAACTCAGATCAAACTGTCAAACTAGGCAGTGCTGATCAAATCTGAATCAAGATTCTGTTACTGCATTGCCTATTTCCCCCCTCAAATATTTTCAGAAACACATTTTAGTGTAGTGTTTAGCTGCAATTTGATAAAGTTTGTGACCAGGCCGCCTTTTTTTTCCTGCTTGAACATGGACCAAACATCGCCCTAACTTGCATACGTTTCGTTGCTCTGATTGGTTGTAGGTCTTTACAATTGCGTCTATAGGCATTTTGGTCTGCACCATAGATGTATTATTAGAACTGGATACCAGACCCTAAAATCCCTGCAGCCAGAAGAATGCTTGGAAATTAACCCATTGCAAGCGGATGTAATATCGATTTCATAAAAGCTCCATCTGGCCATCAGTAACTAGGCAAAACTTTTTGGACAGTGGTTTTTGACACCCTTTCAAATGTATATGGCACAGTTATTGATCCTATCCTTCTGACGTTTCTGGTAAAATTGGCTTTTCATGTTTAGTTCTTGAAATGCATTGCAATACATATTATGTATAATATTTAGATATTTAGATCACAGTGTTGCAAAATTAAACTAGCAACATTAGCATGACATGATCAGACTTTCAATCCCTCCACAAGCATAAACTCAGCTGTAAAAGCCTCCATTGGAAAAATTTGCTGAGTTGTGGTGCTGTGTTCCAGTCATGCCAAACTGCTCCATCCAAACAATACTATTCCCTGGAGAAGCTGTTTCTCCATCGGTGTATCTATTGTTGTCATGCTCCACTGTGATTGGTTCAGCTGTTTCAGAGCTGAGAGAGCAGTGATGTGGTCAGATCTATTTTCCACCTCACCAAGCACCTTTTTGACGTAGCGCTGCAGCACCTACATGCACTGCTTGGGGACGCCCAAACAGTTCACGTACCCAAGACCTACCACTTTGCTCTCGTTATTGCACTTGCATGATTAAAATAGGGTTCTAAACAGAAGTCCATTGAAAAAGCACACCTGTTGAGCATAACTCAGCTGCCTAGACAGATCTTCTTCGGTCTTCTTAAGCCTCATCTCAAGGGCCTGCTTTTCTGCCTGAAACATTGAGATGACACGTCTTTATAAACATGGCTTCACGAAAAAACGAATTATAGCTGTACAGGTTATGTGAAAAACATAATGTATGCTTTACAAGATAATTCCACTGAAGCTATTAATTTTAGGCTTATCAGCTAAAGCCAACATTTTTCTGTCAAGCTTTGCATATCTATTGCTTTTCCAATTAGAAGACATTTCCTCTCCTGATCTATTTATTAGTTTTTTTGCTATGACCTCTTAAAAGTAGAATACAAGAGTATCAGTTAATTGAACTGCTTTAAAATGAACTGGCTGAAATGTACAAGCATACAAGTAATGTGTACAGTCAACCACTTCAACAAACACCAGAGATATAAAAGTTTGATCAGATACATGTTTTACAATTCAAAGCTCTATTCAAAAGGCCAGACAGTATTATGATGATGAATTATGCTGAATGAGCCAACCTTCAGAGAGGAAAGACACACTGCCAGATAATCTTTAACCTCTTTGTCAGACCCTTGAGCAAGTCGTAAAGACAAGTGGTTCAGGTGTTTGAATGCGTTTGTCTCTACAACACTGAAGTTCGCAGGGCCTTCAAGCACTGGAGACTGACATGACAAGTGCAGAAGAAACCTGTGGAAAAAGATAATAAACAAACAGTCATGTAGTGAGTGTGTGGTGTTGTTTTACTGGAGTACATTATAATGAAAAGGTATCTCTAATATTGTGTCCACCCTACAGATTAAACTTGATATGCTGATAAAAGCAAGCACATGCATGTCTCTCAGAATTATTTACTTTATTTAGGTTTGCAATTTTATTTCTCACAATATTTATGTAAAATAAATTGTAATTACTAGGACTGATACAAATCAATATATATTGTAAAGCTGAATTTATTAAATTGAACAGTGCGATGTCGTGTGGTGGTTTGCATTTCTTCGTACCTTGGATTGTCTGACTCTTGCTCAGAATAGCACAAATTAAGCAGGTCAATAAACTTCTGAGGGAATGATGCAAAGTCTACCAGTAGCCCCTGCTGGACTTTCAAACTACATAGACAATGACAAAGAAAGCAAACATCAGCAAGAGTTAAAAAAAAATTGTTCATGACATCAATGAGCATTGTAATTTATATTTAGTCTACCAATACTTACCTTTGGAAATCTTCTTCTGATATAGATAGGTTGAAGAGAAAATATGGATCTATATCATCTGTTAGTTTTACTAGAAGATCCTATAAACAAAAACAACAGAAGGTTGAGTGCTGGCTATTTTTTCCAATTAGCTGACTAATATAAAACTACACAGAACACTATTTAAATAGTTTATGCCAAACTCCTACTCACCCTTTTGTGTACTGGACTTGTTGTCAACTGAAGCTCAATGGTGACACGGATATTTGCTTTCCTGTAAAATTAAACCATTAAAACTGATAAACTGGTAAATAACCATCTGGCTTCAAACACTATGTATGATATGTAATCTTAACCAATAAAAATATATTATTGTCTTATTTCAAACAGTCACCCAGTTATAATTTACCTGAAACTGATTATGATAATGTCATTAATGTGATTTGTCAAAAGAAATTCTATGATGTAACATGGTTTCTAATAGTAACACAATTGATAAAGTACTTTTTCTGGCATTCAAGCCTTTTTTATAAATTGAAGAGCAATGCTGATGGCTATAGAGGCATTTACACGCATGAGCAGCTGATTGTACTTGAGTGGCTGTTCCCCAACTCTGTCTGGTTCCCAACTCTGTCTGGTTCCCAACTCTGTCTGGTTCCCAACTCTGTCTGGTTCCCAACTCTGTCTGGTTCCCAACTCTGTCTGGTTCCCAACTCTGTCTGGTTCCCAACTCTGTCTGGTTCCCAACTCTGTCTGGTTCCCAACTCTGTCTGGTTCCTCTGAAGGTGGTGGTTGAGAAGAAAATGGTCAGATGGAGCGAATAGAGACTGTGTTACTCTGTGGCCCATGAACTATGTGGCCTTGGACAGTTGGGATTGTGTCTCTTGTACTTATTTACTTACTTGTTAACATACATTTGTACACTCTGTGTATTGCTCAATACACTATATACATACATTATATTTGACAATGCTCCTTACCATCTATCATCTGTTTTACATTATTCATTGATGTATGCCAGGTTCATAATAACTACTTTTGTTGGACAATAATATTGTCCCAGAAAAAATTGTGATAAATAATATTGTCATTTTAAGACCATTTTATGCTACTGATATAATAATATAATAGCATAATAATGCAAGTACACCCTTTCAAAGAGCAATGAACTTTTAAGCGAGAGCATGAGCCCTGCCCATGGCGAAACTCAGACACAGAGAGCAAAAGACGAAATGACAGCAAAACGTATCTCAGCATAGTTTTTTTCTGTTCATTCAGCTTAGGAACTGTGAAAAAACTACTAACTAGTGAACTGTGAACGATCTTTCATGAAGGATAAGCCAGTACACTGAGAATTTAGTTGGCTAAAAATACCATTTGCAAACTGGAAGCTGTTATAACAAAATCCTATCCTATTATATACAGCACGTATATTTTCGCAACACCTAATTATTAAATAAAATATTTGGTACTACTTCCGTCTTCCAGACTTCAATACATGAGAGGGAGAGAGAGGGGTGGGCTTGATCGACTCAGCGACTGTCTATCACTCAGGGCTCACGTTCACTGTGTACATTCAGTGAACATGCACCATTCCCTCGAAGTGAAAGGATCTGAGACTCAGGCTCAGCCTCCCGGTTTTTCATATCGCAGGTTTCACCACACATTGTAAACTAAACAAACGTAACCTAGCTCATTTTAAATTTATTCCAAATCTAATGAGTACAGATCAAGCGGCAACCTCCAGGGCTGAAAAATGACAAGTGCCAAAAACTGCAGTTCCTCGAATGGCCTAAATTTACAGCAGAAATAAACATGTTCACAGCCTGGTACAAAAACGGTTTTCGTCTCTATAGATAATTTCTCCGGTCATGACCACTGTATGGCAAGGTGAATTTTTATATAACTCACCCATTTAAATTATATTAAGGCTTAAAGTTATGCATAATTAAGGATGTGGCCGCTTTGAGTGACAGGTGGGTGCCCTATCAGGTGGCTTGCCACTAGGTGGTTTCATCCACCAGGCTTCATTAGACCTGCCTCAACTCCACCTCTTTGCCCATTTTTGTCAGGGGTTGCCAAGATGGCGATGGCTGGAGCCACCGGACCCGCCCACTTTGAGCTTCACAACAGTGGTGGGTGACATCACGGACACGTTGTCCTTTTTTTTTTTTATACAGTCTATGGTACAGATGCAGCAATTTTGTTGAAGCACTCTATAATACTATCCCATCTCTCATATTGTGTCACAGGCAAGCAACACAACAATCTACAACAAAAATCTAATTCTATAAATCCTTACAGCTGTCCTTTTCAAAACAATAACATTTTGTGTGTGTGTGTGTGCACGTGCGGCACTGCACGCGGTAGGCTAATGTTAAATGTTAGCCTATGCATATCAATCAAATCTAGATAATGTCACATTTCTGGATAGCAGTCCAAAACGAATGTTGATGAATCGTTGCAGCTAAATGTTAGCAACCTAAATCCGCTGTGTATTTGCTGTCTTGAACACACCCCATTCCTCATGCGAACGAATGACTTGAATCACTCACTCAGTGAGTGAGTGTATACCTGCACGTTCGCTCGCAACTGACAGAGCTCAACTGAACTCACTGAGAAATGAACGGATTATTTCAGGAAGTGATTCAGTTCAGTTTGTTCACCCAAAAGATTTGTTCTTTTGAACGAAATGTTCTCAAACAACACAACACTATACTTCACACTTGACACTGCACTCCCTTGGGTCCTCAGCAATACAGCCACCAAGTGTGAAGTCGATCGGATGAAGGACAGTCATACACACAGCAGTGATGTTAATAGGTTTTCAGTGTCGTAAGTCCCTGGGACCCACAGGTGGTCATTTGAGTGGGTCCAAGGGAAATTGAGTGGGCCCCCAATAAAATGTGTTTTTTGACAAATTAGTGTTAAACTCGTGTTTAGGGGTGGGTATCATTAGGATTTTATCAATACAACTACTTTTATCGATACTCTTATTGGTTCTTTTTCATTACTAAATAACTGCTTTTAAAAAAGAAAAATTAAAAAAAAGAATAAACTCAGAACAGGATTAGAACTGAACATTTTAAATATAATTACAGTGGTGTGAAAAAGTGTTTTGCATGTTTGTCACACTTAAATGTTTCAGATCATCAAACAAATTTAAATATTAGATAAGATAACACAAGTAAACACAAAATGTAGTTTTTAAATGAAGGTTGTTATTATTAAGGGAAAACAAAATCCAAACCTACATGGCCCTGTGTGAAAAAGTGATTGCCCTCTAAACCTAATAACTGGTTGGGCCACCCTTAACAGCAACAACTGCAATCAAGCGTTTGCGATAACTTGCAATGAGTCTTTTACAACGCTGTGGAGGAATTTTGGCCCACTCATCTTTGCAGAATTGTTGTCATTCAGCCACATTGGAGGGTTTTTGAGCATGAACTGCCTTTTTAAGGTCATGCCACAGCATCTCAATAGGATTCAGGTCAGGACTTTGACTAGGCCACTCCAAAGTCTTCATTTTGTTCTTCTTCAGCCATTCAGAGGTGGACTTGCTGGTGTGTTTTGGATCATTGTCCTGCTGCAGAATCCAAGTTTGCTTCAGCTTGAGATCACGAACAGATGGCCGGACATTCTTTTTCTGAAATGCGGTGTTACTTTTATGCCAGATGTAATGGGACACACACCTTCCAAAAAGTTCCACTTTTGTCTCGTCAGTCCACAGAGTATTTTCCCAAAAGTCTTGGGGATCATCAAGATGTTTTCTGGCAAAAATGAGACGAGCCTTAATGTTCTTTTTGCTCAGCAGTGGTTTTTGTCTTGGAACTCTGCCATGCAGGCCATTTTTGCCCAGTCTCTTTCTTATGGTGGAGTCATGAACACTGACCTTAACTGAGGCAAGTGAGGCATGCAGTTCTTTGGATGTTGTTGTGGGGTCTTTTGTGACCTCTTGGATGAGTAGTCGCTGCACTCTTGGGGTAATTTTGGTCGGCTGGCCACTCCTGGGAAGGTTCACCACTGTTCCATGTTTTCACCATTTGTGGATAATGGCTCTCACTGTGGTTTGCTGGAGTCCCAAAGCTTTAGAAATGGCTTTATAGCCTTTTCCAGACTGATAGATCTCAATTACTTTCTTTCTCATTTGTTCCTGAATTTCTTTGGATTTCGGCATGATGTCTAGCTTTTGAAGATCTTTTGGTCTACTTCACTTTGTCAGGCAGGTCCTATTTAAGTGATTTCTTGATTGAGAACAGGTGTGGCAGTAATCAGGACTGGGTGTGGCTAGAGAAATTGAACACACGTGTGATAAAACAGTTATGTTTTAACAGGTGGGGCAATCACTTTTTCACACAGGGCCATGTAGCTTTGGATTTTGTTTTCCCTTAATAATAACAACCCTCATTTAAAAACTGCATTTTGTGTTTACCTGTGTTATCTTTGACTAATATTTAAATTTGTTTGATGATCTGAAACATTTAAGTGTGACAAACATGCAAAAAAAAATTGAAATCAGGAAGGGGACAAACACAAACACCACTGTAAATGTTGTTTCTAGAGCAGCAACAGCAAAGTTTACAACAGCAAAGTCACTATATCAACTCAATAATATCTCACTGGAAACAAATCTAAAACAAATCATATTCCTGCATCAAAATACTGAGGGAAGTTTAGAACGAATGAAGAACTCAGACATCAGTCAGTATCTATCCTTCCTCCTGTCCTCTGTCCTCCTCCCTCTGCTGCTGCTGTGATTCACTGCAGGTAAGTTACCTGGTAGAGAGAGGAGGGGCTGGTTTGTCTCAGCCAGCAGTAAGTTTACAAGAATTTGCCAAATTTTAAGATACTTGGTAAACTAAGCTAAACAGTTAGACTACATACAGACAGCTTTCGTTTTAGCTTGTTTGTAACAATTCACTATTAGCTGAGCAAGCGCGCTGTTCTTGTGTAAACATAGTGGCAGTGGATGAGAGCAGATTAAAATATCGCTTTCTACACGTTCACATGTTTATGCTTGTTGAACAGGTGTATTGATAAAGTATTGGATTCTACTCACGGAGATTTTATTGCAGTTACAGTAACAAGTGTAGTTGTTGTCAACTTGAGAAATCTCACCTGCCTCTCTGCTGTTTGCTGACTGTGTGTGTGTGTTTGTTTTACTATATTCGTGGGGTCCAAAAATTGTTTGAACCGAAGTATTTAATATGAATGCTCTTTGGAGAACGAGCTTAGTTGATTAAATGTGTGTATCTATCAGACGAGACTTGGTCATGATCCAGCTAACTGTCGATAAGGGCTGCACTTGTGCAAATGAATTTTAAACCAACTTTGAAGAACCAAAAGATCCAGACTCATGTCAAATCGGCAAGATTGTAATCTGAATAACTCAATTATCCATGTAGGCTAAAAACGGGACCTTGGTATACAGAATACTGAAACATGCAACTCTCTAATTTGTAGAGATTGGAGGATGATTCCGAATCTCTGAAGCTTGTTTCACTCCTGTGAAGAGCACTGTTTAAATATATTGTGTCAGAGCTTGTGTCAAAATGAAGACATGACGGATGACATCTGAACCTTCAAACGTCACTGGTGCTTCAGAAAGCGCTTAGTTCAGTTTGACAGTTTTTGAAGTTTTGGAGTGGGATTGGCACATTAGTGGGATAAGAAAGAATAATTGAGAAATATGGTGGTGTACACTAGAAAGACATAACATGTCCACCTGATAATATCAAGAAATAATAAAAGTAATAGGCTAATTTAATGAATATCACATCACATTTCGACTAATGAGATGTAAATAAAAGCATGAAGTTAAAATGCATGAGCCCACAGTGACCCTTAATTACACCCAAAACGTCCATTAATATTTCATGTCAGCAAAAAATGATTATATCTAGGCTTTTTGGACAATGCGTTTATCAATCATTTTACTGTAACATATTGCACAATAACGTCTACATTATATGCAGCATATATATTTTGTGGTGCTTGAACTCCAGTCTCGAAGGGCTGCTGGTTTACAAACCACCACATGTCCCTGTTCTAGCAGTGTTTGAAGCCACGAAGCTTCGAATCTTTTTCGGCACATGGAGCCCCTAATCTTCATAAAGCTTCATCCGCCCATCACTACTAATTTGTTTAAACTAGGTAATCTCACGTCAATGTCCGCAGTCTTACCTTTCCTCACAGTCCCTGCACCTCACGATCACTTGTAATACTTTACTGAAGAGTTCTTCCATGTTTTTTTTAACAAACTAAACGAGTCTTTCACTGTGGTAATAAACAGACACGTTAGTAAACCGGTTAACATTAAAGGCTAAAAGAGAAGGAGAAGCTAATACTGAGATGCGTTGGCTTCCATCAAACGGACCCTTAGGATTTTAATTTTTACTTCCTCGGTATTTTTGATTTGGCGCTTTTCAGCCGCCAACTGAATCGCCCAGGAAACGGAACATGAATTGTCTTCTTCAGGCTGACTGACGTTAATGGCAGTTGGCAAACATAAAGCCCCTTACCGTCACCTATCGACTGGGAGTGGAACTCACACGTGTAACTGAGTTTTGAAATTGGATGTGGCAATAGTCTTATATGTAGAGTTTACACCACACTCAGAAAGGAGGAGATACGAGAGTGTGGCATTCAATAGTGAGAAGTCATAATCCCAGCAGTGGAAACGTTTAAACTGCACACAGAGGTCCACAGTGTTTACTGCAATGCAAAATACCTTACATGGGTACACCTGTATATTTGCTATTCAGGTGGGGTATGTGCTGCATAGTTGTTTTTTTTAATGAGTGAAGTAAAACACAGCAGGCGATTTAATGAAGACAGATGTGACAGAACATACAGCGGGTAAGGCATAAGTAGGAGCTGAAGTTTGTGTGGCTGTAAGAAGAGGAGAGAGGTAGGCTATTTTATCTAAAGAAATAATAATTTAAATAAAGGTATGTTTTTTGTTTGAGTGTGAAAAAATTTCCTGTGGAAATAAAACCAAAACTATCTACACAATAAAATACAATTTGGGGTAAGAAAATGTTTTATTTTTTGTGATTTGGGTGAACCTTATATTGACATAATATTATATCACAGGGGTGCAGACCAAGTTGCTAAGCAAATATTATCCCTATGTATTTCCACCTCACACACCCTCTTCCCCTTCTTCCTAATTATGTATGTATTATGTATGTGTGTCCTATTTTTTCTTTTTTCCCTCTGTCTCTTTGTCTTGTCCAGTTCTTCTCTAATTTGTTACTGTCCACCCAGATACTGACCATATTTACACACATGACATGTACACGCAAACACACAAAAAGATTCAGCAGAATCTTTTTCTTTCTCCCTGTTGCCTCCCCCATTTCACACACACACCACAGTCCAGTCCCTCATTACACAATGATTAACCAGTATTTGTACAGACAAATGGAAAAGGAAACAGAGATAATAGGCCTAGTATGATTATATATAACATAAACAGCAACTATAGACATAAGACTGAACAATGGATTTTGAGATTCTGCTTGAGTTGTAATCCCCCGATCACAAATCAAACAGTGCAAGTGTATTGCAGACGGTGGTGCAGTAGCTCTGTGTTAGCTTGAAAAACCAAACAAACAAAAAAAGTAAATCCTGAAAATACAGGTGGCAGTTCAGATGTCCACTGTGCAGTGTGTCAGTGTCTTCCAGCAGTCTGTTCTTCAGCAAACACATTTCCACTATAGTTTAGAGTTGTTTCACTGATTTTTTTTTGTGTGAATGTTTTAAAGCAGATTGAAAACAGTTTGCGGCTCATTTATGATTGATATTGTAACAGATACTTTGTGACTGTACTTTACTTGTTTTAATGACTGTACGCAACATGCCATTTGATATTTTATTTGAGTCAGTATTTCCTTAGTAGTGTAACCTATATTAGCAGTGGGAAAACCGTAGCATTCCTTCTCCTGCTTCACAAACTTCAGAGGAGAAGTGACATGAACAAACAAGAAAAATAGTTTTGCTGCATGTATGTAAAGCCAGAAACAAATTCAACATGTCATTAATTATAATTTAATGTTTAGGGTATTGATATACATTCACAAGTAAATTTCAGGCTTCAGAAACACGAGCTGCTCTGGCAAAATAATACCTGCCGTGTACAGATAGTGGAGACGCTCTGTTCATAAGTCTGTTTGGCACTCTGACTTGGATGTTGTTGGTCTCCATTGTCTCCAGGAACGTTTCTAAAGCCTGGAGAAGCATATTTCAGCCTGTTGAAAGCAGGTTCTTTTTTCTGTGACATCACTGGGAAATACATACATCTCTCCAAATATAAGGGAGTCAACTTTTCATAAGATGAGGGACATCAGATGTGGCATAGGCCTGTACAGTGTCATAGGATGATACGGTAACACAGGAAATGTGAGAATAGAAATATTTGCTGTTCTCAAATGTGCTATTACTGTAGATAGATCAGAGCTTCATAGAAACCAGACATCTCATTTCACTGATTTTGTGCAAATAGACAAGCTTGTTCTGTCTCTGTGTCTTTTCTTGTTTAAGTGCATGTCTGTCGGATGGAGCAGCTGCTGGGGCTTGTGTGTGTCTCACATGATGAAGTCTTGTTGTTTTTTCTGGATTTGTTGCTGCTGCTTTTGCTTGTTGAGATGCTGCTTCATTAATCAGGACTGTCTCAATCCTACTGATCTTTCACTGTGTTCAGGTCATGACAGCTGATCAGCATAAGAAAGACAGAATCTGTTACAAAATTCAAGGTCTGTTTATTAAGGTTTTTGTACTGACTTCACTTTGTAACATTTTCTAGCTGTTCAGAGATGATGGGCAATTGTCATATACAAATTCCAGGTATTTTGATTTATCCAAAAATGTATTTTGATGCACCGTCTTGCTATGGAATTGGGTGGGTATGTTTAACATTTTACTGTGTACATGTATTTCAAAGTTTCCATGTTGGAGGTGCAGCATCCTGAAAAGTGTGGTCAGACTGGATTTCACCTAGTGTAATTTACTCTCGTAGTGTGGTGAAAAGAAACCGGGACAGGAAGTAGTGAAGGCAGGGTTGTAAGCATAAACCATGCTGAGCTAGAATAGGTATTACAACAGCAGTCTACGAAGTTGTAAATTATACCGCTTCTTATCAAACACTACTGTCATTGATCTCACTGTCCCTACGTTCTGCAGCCAAACAGTGTCCCTCCTTCTCTGCTGCTTGTATTATCTCTCCTTGGAGTTATATACATAAACAAGAATATTGTAGTCGATGTGGGTTTCTGAGAAGGAATCAAACCATCCAACACATTCTGGGTTTTACTCAGAACTTTAGTGAAGTCCTAAGACAGATCAGTCAATCCAAATATTAACTAAACAGTGAACACCAAACAACACAACACAGTGTAAACAATTAAATCTGAATATACTAAACTTACTGTCCTGTCCTGTTCACACACCTTGCATGAACTGACAGGCAGATGAACTCTATCCCCAATTACATGGACAATGATGTCCCAAGAAATTAAATTACATTTTATTTATATAGCAACAGTTCATAACAGAAGTTATCTCATTGCACTTTTCCTAAAGAGCAGGTCTAGACCATACTCTTAATAACATAATAGTATTTACAAAGACCCAACAAATCCCACCATGAGCAAGCACTTGGCGACAGTGGAAAGGAAAAACTTCCGCCACTGTCAGTTGGGCTGAGAAGGGGGGGGGGTAATAATAACAATTGTAGTAGCAGTTGTCGAGCAGGAACAAGAGGGCAGCAGATGGCCCACAATCACAGATCCAGACTCTGCAGCTCCAGAGGCAGAAATACCTGCTGAAAGTGACTGAAGGAGAGAAATGAGAAAGCACAAAACTACGAGAGAGAGAAGATGTTGAGTTAGTGATTTAAAAGGCATAAAGATGGAGAGGGAGAGGAGGAGAGAGGAGCTCAGTGCATCATGGAAATTCTCCCGGCAGTCTAGGCCTATAGCAGCATAACTAAGGGATGGTTCAGGACTCATCCAAGCCAGTCCTAACTACAAGCTTTATTAAAGAGGAAAGTCTTAAGCCTACTCTTAAATGTGGAGATGGTTTCTGCCTCCCAAACCCAAACTGGGACCTGATGCCACAGGAGAGGAGCTTGATAACTGAAGGCTCTTGCTCCCCCCATTCTACTTTTGGAGACTCTAGGAACCACAAGTAACCCTGCATTCTGGGAGCGCAGTGTTCTAATGGGGTAATAAGGTACTACTACTTAGGTACTTTAAGATATGATGGTGCCTGACCACTAAGAGCTTTGTAGGTGAGGAGAAGGACTTTAAATTCTATTCTGGATTTTACAGGGAGCCAGTGCAGGGAAGCTAATATTGGAGAAATATGATCTCTTTTTCTAGTTCTTGTCAGTACACATGCCGCAGCATTCTGGATTAACTGGAGAGTCTTATTCGGGCAGCCTGATAATAAGAAATTGCAATAATCCATAGAAGTAACAAATGCATGGACTAGTTTTACCATCAAGAACTAATAGTACCATCAGGATGTGCCTGATTTTTGCAATGTTTTATGTAGGTGAAAAAGGCAGTCCTTGAAGTTTGTTTCATGTGGGAGTTAAAGGTTAAATCCTGATCAAAGATACTCAGAAGTACCTGGCGTCCTGGCCAGGGCAATGCCATCTAGAGTAACTATATCTTTAGATAATGTGTCTTGAAGGTGTTTGGGGCCAATAACTTAAGTTTTGTCAGAGTTTAAGTTTATGGAGTGTTTCCTAATAATTTTGCCTAAAGGAAGCATATATAAGGTGAATTGAATCGGTCCAAGCACAGATGCTTGTGGAACTCAGTGACTAACTTTGGCGTGCACAGAGGGTTCACAGTTAAAATGTACCATCTGAGATTGATCTGATAGGATTTAAACCAGCTTAGTGCGGTTCCTTTAATACCAATTAAGTGTTCCAGTCTCTGTAATAGGATGTGATGGTCAATGGTGTTGAAAGAGACAAGTCCATTGTCCGATGCAATTAAAAGGTCATTTGTAATTTTCACCAGTGCTGTCTCTGTGCTATGATGCACTCTAAATCCTGACTGAAAACCTTCAAATAAACTACTGTTATTTAGAAAGTCACACAACTGATTGGCGACTGCTTTCTTAAGGATCTTAGAGAGAAAGGGAAGGTTAGATATAAGTCTACAGTTGGCTAAAACTCCTGGATCAAAAGTGGGCTTTTTAAGAAGAGGTTTAATTGCAGCTATTTTAAAAGACTGTGGGACATAGCCTGTTAATAAAGACAGATTGATCATATCCAGTAAAAAAGTGCTAACTAAGGGTAAAACCTCTTTAAGCAGCCTAGTTGGAATGGGGTCTAAGAGACAGGTATATGGCTTAGATGAAAAGATCATTGCGGTTAGTTGAAGAAGGTCGATAGGAGAAAAGCAGTCTAAATATATATCAGGTTTTACAGCTGTTTCTAAGGTTCCTGTGTTTGAAGATAAATCGGTACCGGTGACTCTCTGTCAGCCTGGCTACAGTGCTGAAAAGAAACCTGGGGTTGTTTTCATTTTCCTCTATTAATGATGAGTAGTAGGCTTCTCTGGCATTACGGAGGGCTTTCCTATATGTTTTAAGACTATCTTGCCAGGCTAAACGAGATTCTTGGAACGCCATTTCCTTTCAAGTTGTCGCGATATTTGCTTTAATTTGCGGGTTTGGGGGTTATAACATGGAGCTAACCTTCTTTGTTTTATTATCTTCTTTTTTAGAGGGGCGATAGAATTGAGTGTCATTTGCAGTGAGCCTGCAGCACTACCAACAATATGGTCAATTTAGGAGTTGCTGAAACTAGCATAGGAGTCTTCTGTTATATTGAGACATAACACTGAATTAAATGCAGATGGAATCGCTTCCTTAAATTTAGTTACAGCACTATCAGATAGACATAGACTAGAGTAGTAATGGCATGTAGTCCAATAACTGGAGTTCAAATGTTATTAAATAATGGTCCAATAATGAAGGATTCTGTGGAAAGACTATTAAATGTTCAATTTCAATGCCATATACCAGAACAAGGCCGAGGTTGTGGTTAAAACAGTGAGTGGGTTTATGTACACTCAGACAAAAGCCAATCGAATCTAATAATGACATAAACGCAGTACTAAGGCTATCATTTTCATCATCTACATGAATATTAAAGTCACCTACAATAATTACTTCATCTGTTTTAAAGACTAACCTTGATAAAAACTCTGAGAATTCAGATAAAAATTCAGAATAAGGACCAGGGGCGCGGGCAACATATGTATAAATACATATATGATAAATAGAATTGGCTGTCGTGTTTTCCAGGTTGGGTGTGAAAGACTAAGAACAAGGCTTTCGAATTAGTTACAATTTAGTTTAAGTGTAGAGTTGATTAATAGGCTTGGGTCGAAGATGGCTCCACCTCCTTGGCCGGTGCCTCAAGGAATGTGAGTATTAATATGACTGGGCGGAGTGGATTCATTCAGGCTAACATATTCTTCATGACCCAGCCAGGTTTCAGTAAAACAAAATTAGTCAATATGATAATCTGATATTAAATCGTTCACTAGTACAGCTTTAGATGACCTGAGATCTGATTTAAGAGCCCACATTTATTTCTCCTATTTTGTTGTACTATTTCAGCTGTGGTAATTTTGTTTAGGTTTTTATTTATAACTCATCTTCTGTTAACTTTTAGTTTTATTAATTTAAGTGAGGGGGGCAGACACCATCACTAAGGAGTTTTGGGTGGGTAACCGCTCTGGAAGCGCAGACAAGCGTGTAGGACTGCAACTCTGCCTCCTGGGCTCAATTCTGGGTTGTCATGGTTTTGGTCCACTAATAAACTTGGCCAGATTTCTAGATATGACAGCTGCTCCATCCAAAGTGGGATGAATGCCAAAGATAATCATAAATAACTTTAATTAATAAAGTCCTTGGGGGCACCACTCTTCTTAAAGAAGAAAAATGATAGCCAATTAATTGATTTGAGTCTCATAAAATACACTAAACTATCAATTTGGAACTCAGATTACAGTTTTTTCCAGTTGCTAACAAGCATTGTTCAATACTGAAACCACATTTTCAAAACTCTTCACACAGTCAGCGAAACAGAAGTCAATGCAGACCAAACTGTGAACCATTTTTCATTGCTTTCAGACAAAATGCATTCAGTGACCACACTTTTCAAAATTCAGGAACTCTTTTCCCATTTGTACTCCACAACATGCAAAATACTGTGTATTTTCAGCATATTTCTAATGCTAACACACTGCATTCAAAATGATTACAAACACATTCAAAACAGAATGTTGGCAAATTCCAAGCATTTATGCAGTAATTATTTTAAAATGAAAGTATACTAAAATACTGGAGGCAATGAAGACATTTCTCCTGAAGGCTGCCAGGGATGGATTAGACATTCCAGGAGGTACTTTCCAAGATGCATTGCCAGAGACGACATCAGATGTGATGTTGATGAGAACAGAGAGAGCTGACTAGAAGCATCACTGTAATTTACTATAATGAACAACTACACATGTTGTTACAGTAATGTGTAGAAAGTATTTTATTTATCCTTTTTTATTATCATTGCAGCCCTGGAGTTTTTCCCCTCTTTTTTCACCTTTTGGTTATAATTTTCAAGTACTATATTCATATAAAAAAAATTAAATTTTGATTAATTTCTGATTCATTCGTGTTATAAATGCTTTCAATAAAGTGAAATTGTGTTACAGTATTTATGTGGAAAATCACTGAAACTTTAAAAAAGAAAAGTTCATCAATCATGTGATGCTCCCTGTTGTTAGTGTTTTTTAGGTCAGTGTGTGAATGAAATGTGTGTTTTCTGAATGAGAAGTGTTGCCATTGTTATGTTGGTCTGAGTGAGTTTTGTAGGTGAGATTAGCTGTTTGGCCAACATTCATGCTGGTAATGAAGACTGTGTGCAACTGGAAAAAACTGTATTAATCAAATTAATAACCAGAATTACCACCAATAGCTAGTAGGTTGAAGGATTTGGAGTTCAACACAGAAGAGGCTGGCAAATTGCTCACTCTTGTGCATCATTAAAGAAGCCAGCATAATTATACACAAGCATTTATTAAAAATAATAAAGCAAAAACACACAATATGAAGACTATCTCTAAATACACTAAACTACAGAACAAAGGGTGTGTGTGTGTGCGCGTGTGTGTATGCGTGGGTGCGCGTCAAAAGGAATGTATGTATGTTTCTTTGTTTTGACTGCTATGTCTCACGTGCACGTGGTCAGAACAAGAAAGCACGTGCAGTGGGAGCTTTAGCCGGGTGTGGTTTTTCTTTAAGGGCCAAACTAGAGGTGTATGATCTGTTTAGGATAATGGTGCCAAGTTAAAAGGAGTTAGTTAGCATGCAAAGACTCTGTCTGTTTGGAGCATAACATAAACTAACATCAACTTGGCGGTGGCTGAGAACTACAGTTACAATACCAACCTCACGTTAACCATGGAGAAGATCAAAACAATAAAAACCCAATGAATGTACAAAAGTTAAAAGTCCTTTGCTTAGCTATATACACTGTTACTCTATGCTATGCCCAGTTTTACCGTCCGTCGGGAGGGAAAGAGAGGTGGCTTTGGTGCTGCTGTTAGCTGGTGGTGAGTCTGTTGTAGACGAGCCAAGCTGGGAAGAATTGTGGTTCCGCTGTGGAACCTTTTGCTGTGCAGTGTCTGCTGGTAGAGATCGGAGGAAGCCGGTCGCTCCACCTGTGGTTGTTCTTACAGAGTTAACCGCTCTGCGTTAACTTGCTTCGAGCTCCTGTTAGCTGGCAGGCTTTGTGTGTGGCAGCCGTTTGCACTAAACTTTGTTGCAGAAATCAAATAATTTTAATAAATCTGTTATTAGCGATTAATTAAAAATGAAAAGAAAGGATCTTGCTGCTGACCATTTTATTCATAATTGTATCCTGGTTGTTTTTCTTTTTTTCCCCCTTTTCTATATTTTAAAGTACTTAGTACTGCCAACAGTGGCCCCTGTCATTTCATACAATACTATATACATACTATTTGTATTTGTCTAAGAAACACATTTCAAGCATTTAAGCAGAAGACTTTAGATCAAAATGACTTTAAGAGAATGAAAAACAGTACATTCAGTGTGTCGAAACTTTTGACTGGTAGTGTAAATATCAACTTGTTATCTGCAGCTACATTTCACACAGGCTTTGTACTGGATATTTTCATGCAAAAGCACACCAAGTGGTCCATTTCTGTGATGGTTTCCATGCCAGCAAGTCCATTCAATTACAAGTCTCAAGTTTGCTATGGCAATGGCAGCCGGTCGCTCCTTCAAACTTGCTACATTTTAGTTTTTAATTGTTGTTTTTTTTCGGCTTTATTGCTGAAACATCATTGAATGATGTCTGGTTGTTTTTTATTTAAAGGGCTAAGCCAAAAGTAGTAGATTAAAGGATTTGTGGGTCTATGCCTGAATTCCCTTACAATGTCAGCTTCCCTCACCCCACAAAGGGTTATGAAACTTTTCACCCTGTCGGAACAGTTTCGACTAGGCAGGTGTTGGGTATGATTTCAGCAGCAGTGGCAGTAGTCCCTATGGGTCTTCTTAGGGCTCAGCTATTGCAGAGTTGGTTGAACGCCTTCAATCTCCATCCAAAATGGGATAGGTGTGTGAAGCTCCGGGTGATGCAGTCATGTACCCGGGCACTGCGCCCTTGGAAAAACAAGTCCCTTTTAACTCAAGGAGTCCCTTTGGGGAACATTCCATCACAGAGGACAGTAGGGTCTACAGATACCTCGGTGGCCAGGGACCAGCACTCCTCCTGTTGACCTATAGCCAACCTTGGCCTTTGCTGGTTGGGGCAGATCTCCTTTCCCAGGCTGTGTTCTTTGAATGGTGTAAAAGTAGGCAGCTAGACCCAGCCACATGCTCTGTTCACATGGTTTTGCACTTCATAACTTACGTTCTGTGTTTTTTTTCCAACCATCAGACTGGAAAGCTGTTACTCACAGATTCCAAGTTTAACAGTAAAATCATTTGGAGTATCGCAGCTGTCCTCAGGATAAGTCCTGAACTACATAAAATCTGTCAGGACATTTTTATTGGAGGCTCAACAGAATAAACATCTCTTTTACTCATGTCAGACAGCAGACGCACATATGACGTGGGTCTACTCAACACGCTCAACCCATGCTGGATCAATTCATATGAGACAGCTGTCACTCTGCTTCTCACTTTTACAGAGACTCCAGTCTGCACATGTTCCATACACTTCAGTGATAAACCAGAGAACTACACCAAATTACACTGAATAAAGTTTCAGTTTTCAATTATTTCTGTCCAGCGCTTTCTATTTCTCTCTCTCTCACACTGTCACGACCCCCCCGTGAAGCCTGTCTGTTGTGAGTGTGTTTTTATTTTCACACTTTTTAGTATGATGATGTGTGCTTGGTGTGTTTTGGCTTTGTTTGTCTGTCTGTTCGTTCCCCTTCCCCCTTGCCCTGTGTGTCTCTCCCTCTCTCTGCACACCTGCCCATTTGGAATCAGCACACCTGCCTGCCATCAAGCCATCGCCACTTCCCTACAAGAACCCTGCACCGACAGCCAGTCCCCGCCGGATCGTTGTGCCATTCACGGTCTGTCGATGTGCCATGCTTCAAGCTCTGACCCAGGTCAATTTTCCTACCTGCCTTGCCTGTCTGTTACTTTGTTTGCCTGCTTGCCAGCTTGCCTTAAACCTGTTTCCCCTGTCTCCAGGATTACCTGTCTGCTTGCCCGCCACTCCTGCCCGCCAAGCCCACCAGCCAGCTTACATCCTCGGAATTCCCTCTGCCAATTCCTCCCCCTCACCTCAGCCCAAACACCAACCAGCCACCATCTCACCATCCCTGAGTCTAAAAGACTTGTTTTTCACCTTACCTGCTTGTCTGGTGTTTGCATTTGGGTTCAGCTTGTGCGCGACACACTCTCTCCTCTCTTTCTCTTTTTTCGGCGAGTCGGTTGATGTTTAAATGTCACTATCATTGAATTTGTTTCTAGTTTCCTGATAGCAAAGTCAGTTCACAAGACAGGCAGCCTCTGACCTGCGTCCAACCCTGGTCAGGAGGAGGTTTGTGAAGGAGGGTTGGTTGACGCACAGTGACCCATTCAGATCACTGCGTTGGTCTGAATGGGGTATTAGGATCAGGCAGTTGACACCTAGATGGCGATGGACATGATTTTATGTCATGAAAAATTGTTACTCTATTAATATGCCTCACATCAGTAAGCAAATGTATAAGAAAGCCACTTTATTTCAGTTGTTTTTATAGAGGGGCACAGGTGTTTATTTGTATTGTTGTGCCAATCCTGATCATTATAACACCAGCAAAAAATACTTAGATTCCTATGTAAAAACATGAAGGGCAGCGTCACACACTGCTGTGTGTAAAACACCTATGTAAGCCCACACTGTGTCTTGATGCACAGCCTATGTGCATTGTCATGTTGGAATATGTGCCATGTCTTATTTCCCAACAATGACGTGTGTCCACTCTCCCATAGTAATTTTATTACATTCGCTCCCCAGATCGGAAACTCCCAGCTACTGTAACCTGACTATATGATGTGACAGTGTGTGCTATGGGCATCAACCCTGATTTAAAGTACCTTTAACCTGTCTTTGAATCCTACTCTCACCCAAGCAAAAAGCAGCTTATTGGTAGCTTGACCAGGCCTTCTATCTACATTGCATCTGCTTAGTGTAAACAACATTGGCTGGCCAAACTGGTTTGAGGGAGTTTCATCAGAATGCCATGGCCTGCTCAGTTGTCCAGCCACCATCACTGTTTATCTAGTTCCACTAGTCTTACAAATAAACACTAATTAGCAACCCTTCTGGTATAACTTTTCCATGCATGAATCATGCCCGTCTTACTAAAGAAAAAAGAAAAGGTTACAATATGAAGATGTATGTGACTGTGAGTCCACCTTCAGACTGAATTTATCTCTGTGTGAAAAAATGCAGCTCACTTATTCATTTGAATGAGGCCAATCTGGCAGGCACAGCTGGGGTGCCAACGCAGAGGGCTCTGGATTGCATTTGGACTGCATTGGACTGCATTTATATAGTGCTTTTCTAGTCTACCGACCACTCAAAGTGCTTTACAACACATGCCAACATTCACCCATTCACACACACACATCCATACACTGATAGCAGGAGCTGCCATGCAAAGTGACAACCTGCTCATCAGGAACAGTTAGGAGTTCAGTTCCTTGCTCAAGGACACTTTGACACTCTTTCTGGAGGAGACAGGGATTGAACTAGGAACCTTCCGATTACTAGACGACCGCTCTGCCTCTGTCAAATCGATGTTGGGTCGTCTGGCAAACACACCAATGCAGCCCTCTGCGTTGTTTTAATGCAGGGATGTTTTCTGTCTGATCGCAGACTTAAAGTGCAGGCAAGTCTACATGGTCAGAATCAGAATCAGAATCAGAAATACTTTATTGATCCCCGAGGGCAAACTCTTTCATTACAGCTGCTCACTATCACATTAATGCACACTTGAGAATAGAAGGAATAGAAGTACTAAGCAAATCAAAATATAATACACTATAATACAGGTAAGATAAATTAAGTACAAAGTGGTATAAGTATAAAAGCTAATATAAGTGTAAGTACCAAAGTGGATTTAGAGGTTGATAAGTATGTATGGTATAATACAATATAATAATATAAGTAATAAGTAATAGTGCATTAATGAGTACTGTCAAGTGTAGCATATTAAGATGATTATGAGACGGTGGATATTGCACAGCAGTAATGTATTAATAAATATCAATAAACAGGGAATATTAAACTGAAAACAGAGAATATTGCACAATTATTTCAAGTATTGCAGTGATGTTAATGATCCAATGTCCAGTTTAGTGACTTAGGGTCATATAGACTGACACTTAGAGGGAGGAGTTAAAGAGTTTGATGGCCACAGGCAGGAATGACTTCCTATGGCGCTCTGTGGTGCTTTTTGGGGGGATGAGTGTTTCGCTGAAGGTACTCCTTTGTTTGACCAGCTTCTCACCCAGCAGGGCTGGCCGGATGGTGTTGAAAGCACTGGAGAAGTCAAAAAACATGATCCTCCCCATTTGACGGCTTGTCCAGGTGGGTGTAGATGCGGTTCAGCAGGAAGATGATGGCGTCCTCAACTCCCAGCCAGGGCTGGTAGGCGAACTGAAGGGGGTCCAGGAGGGGTCTTACCATGGGCCGCAGCTGTTCCAGCACCAGTCTCTCCAGGGTCTTCAGTATGTATGTATGCCATCGGTCTCTAGTCCATGGAGCCACTGGGATGCGGCATCTTTGGCACAGGAACAAGGCAAGATGTCTTCCATAGATCAGGGACCCTTTGAAGACTTTGAAGGCTCAGGTTGAAGACATGTTGAAGGACTCCACATAGCTGGGGGGCACAGGCTTTTTGCACCCCGGGGCAAACGCCATCGGGGCATGCAGCCTTGTTTGAGTGGAGCTTCATCAGCTGTCCTCTCACCTGGTCAGCAGTCAGGCACACAGCAGAAGTTACAGGCGGGGGAGTCATCAGTCTGGAGAGTGCTGTTAGCCTGAGAGCCAGTTGAGGGGGGAGTAGGACTCTTCCAGGAAGATGGAGGAGGGGGGAGCAGTGGACTCAGAGGAGTCTGAGGGCAGACAGTGGCTGAGTTAGAGGGGGGGATGAGCAGGTGTGTCGAATCTGACCTGAATCTGAACAGATTAAGTTTGTTGGCCCTGTCCAAGCTGCCTTCAACTCCTCTGCTGCCAGTTGGTCATCATGATATGATTAGATATGAATGAAATGAACAGATCTGTTGGCTGACTTATGGTATAGCTTGTTTATTAATGGTATATTTTTGCATAGGGAAAGATACTCATTTCCAGTAATGAATTCATCAGCATTTGCTGATAGCAATGGCTAAATATGGTTATAATGACATATTATCAAAGATGTTAATATCCCCCACAGCAGATGAATAACATTAGGTCAGAAACACTGGTTCAGACAGCTGTCACCCAAACTATGATACATTCAAACAGGAACTGAAAGTCCAACCCTGAACAGACAACTCTCAGTCCATGACTTCAGTTTAGATGGCCATGAGAAGACATAACTATGCTACAGCGTTGACATCCTTTCTTGTCCCTGTCTAAATGCAGTCTTAGAGGAACAATTTACATCATTAAAATAAAGTTGATTATTGACATTTGCTTCAGCCGAAAAACATCCAAAGGAAAAAGTACTTAAAACTCTTGTTAAAGCTGCTACAAACTACATCCAGTCCAGAGCAGCAGCCCTTTCCACAGTGAACATCTCAGGCCAGGGTTAATGTCAGCACGCCAGCTCTCCCAACCTGGACATAAGATACACAACTTGTCTCTACCTTGTCTATTATTTTCTTATACTGGGTTACAAAGTCATGCATTATTGCTTGTTTCTGATTGGCTGTCAGGTATCAATTAAAATTGTATATTAGGACAAGTTAATTAGTCAAGTTAGACAACAAAGTCTTGGTATAGTCTGTTAGACTACAAGTAACCTTAGCAATAGTACTGATGATTTGCTTTAATGTGTTCTTTGGAAAGTGACCATGGTATGGTAATGCCCTCTGAGGTGTTATAGAAAATAATAGACTCAGGTCAGGGGGGAACTGTATCATTGATTGCCAAAGATTTAGGGTTGTTATCCCATAGCTAAATGAACTATATAATGTCCTGATGTACAGTTAATGTGGAAAGGACTGTGGTCTGTGTGGATTGTAGTCATGCAATAACTGATGAAAGCTGATCATGCCTATGTTCTCTCTGATGTAAGGGATATATATCTGGAAGCAAGCAAAGCAGTCCTTTACTATAATATCTGAAAAGTTATGAGAAAAAAATCCTTAAAATATGAGACTGCATTAAAATTTTCTCTGAGAAACAAGTCTTTCGTTCATTACAAACTGTCTTCAGCATATGGAGTAAACAGTGTGCAGAAGCAATGCACCCGCAGATACAGAAAGGAATCAATATGGCATCACTATCAGAGGAAAACTTGTAGGTCTACAAAATCAGATTTTCAGTAGCTAAGAAAGATTTTCAACTGCTGTGAGTCTGAATTACAGAATTGGTTTTGAAGGGCCATTAAAAAATAAAAAGCAAACTTGCAATTCAAGTAAGAAACAGCAAAATAAACACATAAGTTACACTGAAGTTACAAGGTTTTCAGGCAACAGCAGCAGTAGGGTAGAATGTTGAATAACATTAACAGTTTATAGAAAAGAGCCCCCTATGAAAACATCCCCCCAAAACTTAATTCTTAGATATCCAACAGTCAACTAAACAGGAATCACCACCAGCTGTACTACTGTTCAGTTACAGTTACAACCACTTACAATACTAACCATAACCCACCAATCACAATCATAAAGCAGTTATGATTCTGATATAATGCATCTTAACAGGAGTCACCCAGATATATTGTTTGGTTAACAGTGCTAACAGTGGTCAGAACAGCACTTGGTTTGTACCACAGAGTCAAGAAAAATCTAGAGGGAACACCAAAATGACATCTTAATCAACATGTAGTCAACAGATTTCAAATTTCAAAGCAAGCATGATTGTTGATTTTTCAACCTGCCATCAGGAAAAACTACAATCATGCCAGCTTAGCAGCTTCCCACTTCCACTTCAGCATTTTGAACTATCACGTCAATCCAGTGGTTACTTTATTAATATTGGGGATATTGAAAACTGCCTGCAGCACACTGGCTCCAAATTTAAGCAACATAAAGGTGTGGTAGTAACACTAAACAGAACCAGTATGCAATGATTTGTTCCTATAGATACTTACTTAACAAATAGTTCCTGAATAACTCAAATGCTGAATCAATGCTGGATCAAAGGCTAAATAGCACATAATCAATGACTAAACACTGCATCTTATTATGTACATATTAGTCTCTATCTATGTGTCCCTCACGTTATGTAGCACATCATACTGAATTGTTACTTGGCACACACTATTGTTAGTTAATATATATGTGGAATTAAGTATATAATATAATATAATATAACTGACTGATACCAAGCACAGGACATTTCCCTCAAAGCTGCATTCACAACTAAGCACAAACTCGGATAACCTCAGTCATCTTTCTTGTCTAATGTTTTGACTGCCAACATTTATGGTATATGTTACATACTACAATATAATAACAGTGACACTTAGTATCTGGACCGTGTGGACTGTATTGTTTTCATTCCATCTGCAAAGCCTAAAACTATTGGAATGTGGTTAAAAATATAGTCCTTGCAAAATTGTTGACTTAAAGCTGTTTAACATAGGAACAGTCACTAAAGGGCGGATAGGGATGTTTCAGTCATGATCTAATGGTGCCTTCTCCATAAAAACATACAAAAATATGAATTAATGGTGAATTAATGACCAAGTAATGATCCATTCATTACAATGATGCAAGTAACAACTCAGTATGCTGCAGCAATATATTTTACTATATTACAACAATTACTACAGTAACTAATATGTGTGTAACAATAATGCAATGATGTTATGCTACGTCACATTTAGCTCCTGATTTAGAGTTAATCGGCGACAGGCCTTTATCACAGTAGATATTTTGACTCGTCATTGTAGGAAAATCACAGGGGTTACTAATATCATTAACAATTGCTCCATTCTTTAAGTGTCCTAGTAAGCCATGACAGTGTGAGCAGTGACAGTGAGCCAGCATACAAAATGCAACAAAACTGAAGCAGCTAAATGGAATTCACTTTATTATCTGCACCTGTGCTTTTCCAACTGACGTGTAAAAATGTCTTCTGCGAAAAAATCCTATGAGGTCAGTATGCTGAATTAAAGATAAAGCAGATAAAGGAAGTTATCATTAAGACACTGGATCACTACTGCTAATGCTTCAACACTATTCAGGAAATACTTGTTAATCATCTTGTTAGCATTTAGTTGTTTAGTTCCCTACTCTGTCTTTGGTAACTATTCACAATTTTTAGTACCTTTTTGTAAAGTGGTATCATCACATTTTTGGCTGCATTTGAAATGTGTGTTTTTCAAGTGCAACTTTGAAAGGAGGTGAAAATAGGACACAGTTGTAGTCCCTGAACATATTCCAACCTAAAATGAACCGTGAATCCACTGAACATTAATTTCCCTCAAAATGCAAATAGTCTGTCAGTGTTTCCTCTAGACTTTCTTCAACTCTTTGGATTGTTTTATGGCTTGTCACCTCAGGACCTGCACAGCCCATCTTCCATGGCCAGGGATGGTGATGTTCTCAACACTGAGCATCAATCCCTATGCTGAAGTGTCTCACACGACCATGGAGTCTTTGAACGTACTGCAAAGCACAAATTAAACTAGCAGTAAAATCAAAGGCACTGCTTGTTGAAATCATTTTAGTTTTTTCCCCCATGCTGTTGACCTACTGGTTTATTTGAATAGAGCAGAGAAAGTGATGAGTTTGCATGCCAACGTTCTTTGACCCAAGGAGAGAACAACATTTGCATGAGAGGCTGAACTGATGTGTACTGTTTTCTCTCCAACTTCAATTTCATGACGAACACATTATTCTCACCTCAATAACACTTTTGACTTGAGGTGGGGAATTTCCATATATCCTGAACACACTTAAGTTGATTATTGTTAATTCCTCAATTGGACTTTTCTACACAACTTCCCCTCTCACAAGGGTTGGAAGAAATGTCCACTTGGCAACCGATTGGCAACAGTGATGCCGTAGTTACTGAGAGCTGCATGGTATTTTAACTTGTTAGAGTGGGTTTGATATAGAGACCTGGGCATACTGTATGTCTTGTTCCATTTAGCAGACACACCTTTAGAACACAGTGGATTAGTCTTCCACTCAGTTGGCTGGTGTTATGTAGGGAAGCTATTTGGCTTTCTTTGTGCATTTTCTGTTGCCAGTCTGGTAGTCAGTGATAGCGAAAAAGTAGAGAGGAATAGAAATGAATAGGATTCACACTTCATAACCTGCTTCAACACAGAATCAAACCTCTCCTGACAGGCAGGAGCCATGCATCCAAAATATGACCAAACTCTGAAAATACACTGCTTTTAAGCCATCTGCCTTTAAGTAGTGCAAGTGTCATCTCTACAGGTTAAGGTTTAGAATTAAAATCAATTTTTATCTTGGCTACAGGTAGAGCTTCTGGTAGACAATATGAAGCTGTAATAAGATTTCCAAAGTATAATGTGCACAGTGATCTTGGTCATCAGCTGGAGGAGACACAACCACAAAGCCAATACAATTTTCTGTAATCCACTATATCAGCCCTACAATATACATAACTTTTGCAAGTCTTACAATATTCTTTTTTGAGCTGTGTAAGAGAGGTGATTTAAATGCATGGCAATTTTTGACTGTAGCTTTTGATGTTGTATTGAGTTGTGCAGTATTATATTGAACCGGTTTTGGTGTTATTGTGTCTACCCCCTGAAATTTGAACTGGAGCGATCAAACTAGAGAGACTTCAGTTGTCTTCCATTCTGTCCAGCCTTATTTTAAACTTAGACTTATCTTTTTCTGTCTGTGGGCCCAGACGTTCTCCCTTTTATTCCTGTAGTGCATTTGCCAATAGGCAACCAGCACGTAATCGCACACACACACACACACGCACATACACACACACACACAACTTTGTTTCACTATCAGTGACAGTCATTGACATAATGCTTTCCCTAGCCCCTTACCATAACCTTACCCATCACAACTAAATGTCTAACCTTAACCCTAACCTTAAGTGTAACTTGTACCCTAAAACCAAGTCTTAACCCTCAAAAAGCAGTCTCTACCCATGGAAACCTCCATTTTTGTCCGCACGATGACACCATGGGTTAGTGTGCATTCAGGTTAAAGTCCCCAACAGGCTATAAGGACATGAAACACACAAACACACACACACCACAACTGAGTGAATCACAGCCGGTCCTATCATGGGTTAATACTCTGCTTTATCTTTTTGCTTGTAGATTTAAATGGCAGCCATTTGAGTACAACAATCCAGCTTTATACCTGGTGTTGCTGGATACACAGACTTGGATGTATCACCATGGTCATTCATTATTACAGCCAAAACATCTTTGATTGAAAGAGGGAGAGCGAACATGAAACTGTAATAACAACTTGGCCTGGTATCCGTGAATCTAGCCAATTGCTTTCAAGTTTAACGATCACAATCAGTACTAAAATCAACTTCACCCCAAGCTGTTGTAGCTCTTCAGTAAACATAAAGCTCTGAATTATTACCTCCGGCAAGCAGCTTCTGTTTTTGATCCTGCGGGACTGATCAGATTTCAATAACGTTTTGTGGAAAGAAACAAATATTTGTTTCAGGTATGCATCTGTAGCAATAGCACAATCATGTGACCATTTAAAAACTACTTGTCACTCTGGCTCATAATTTTGGAAAGAACTCCTAACAAGAGGTCTTCATGGGTCCACTGAGTTGCTAATATTCAAGACCTGACCCAGGACCTGGGTCAGCCAAGTCTGGTAGGGTCTCGTTGTATTGCTGCAGGTCTCAGGTCTGTGTGTCAATATGTCTAATACCTGAGGGATCCAAGCAGACTCTCCATCAGCTCTGATCACATGGTGCATCATCATTATCACAGGAGAAAAATGTGTTTTTTAAGCAGACAGAGAGTGCAAACTGTGAAGTGCAGGAAAAATGCCATTTATTACTCTTTTTTAATTGGTAGAGCATCATGCTGCTGCCAGTGTTATTGTTCTCTCTCTGGGACTGTTCACGTCCACCAGATTTTGGATCGGATCTAATTATCCTTGGGTCGATTCAGACCAGGTCTGACCGTCCATTTTGTATTGTGTATAAAATTGGAACGGTGAACACCTTTACTCCTACCTTCCTGAACTGTGAATGTTGGGTTAAGACATATCTACTATCAGTATAGTCTATGTCCATTTCTGACTAAACAAATATTCTGCCATTTTTAATTTTTGGTGAAACTCTACTTACCACTCTCCTACATTACATTTTCACCAAATTTTCACCCAGTGTGTAGTTTTGCACAATTCATTCTATACAAGCCCCAATATTTCAGGACAGGATTTAGGTACTCTAAATATTGCTGCCAACTGCTAATCAGCGTGATATCAGTGTCTATCACTGTGTCCAGATGCAGTTGCAGATTTTTCTAAACACTGTCTGTTATTGTAATAACACATTTAGAGGATTGGGCAGCCTTAGTGACGGTATGCACTCTTTGGGTACATTCTGGTTCACCCTAACTTAACTTGACTTCCAAGACTGTCTCTCTCCCACTACCATTTTCACCCATCATCATTCATCATCCCTCACATGCCTAAACTATACTACCAGCCCACCCACAACTTTTCCAATTTCATGGGTGCCTTACTCTGTGGCTTGGCCCCCATCTTAATACAGCCAAGCTAAAACGCACAAACACGATAGACTTAAACATTCTATACATCCTTCTTATAACTGATAAGTCCATGTTGTACATATTTTTTATACACACTGCTGTGTTTAAAACTATAATTCTACAAGCAACACAATAATAACAACTCAAAAAATAACTAAAAAATAACCTAAAAGCCAAGTTGAGTAAGAATAGTGTTAAGTGCATGCATCCATATGAAACTCAAACTCATCTATGGCCTTTTGTAGTATCTTGTCACATGATTAGTCATGTGGTCAAAGTCATCATACAGGCAAATGGACGGTGTACTAATGACCAATCATAGAGCTGCAGAGCCTTGAAACCCAAACCAGACCATGTTTAACATGTTTCCATTAGATGGGATTGAGTGGCTTGGCCACATTGGCTAAATACCTAACAAAATATTCACAATATAGTATAAGACTTTTCCCTGCAATAAATACCATCAAATGTGTTTGCATGTATTTAATACTTGATGTTTAAACGGGACGTAGACAGAGCTGAGCAACATCTCTGAAAATGGCTTTTGATTTATTGTGAACATTTAGGCAGGACTTACCACCAGACTGCCATGTCCTGCACTACCTCTTAGTTTTGGTTTTCCTCAGTTTCATGTTTTTGATCGATGTTTCCTGTTTTATTTTGAAATATTCTCCCTCCCTCATGTGTCTTGTAGTTTTGCTTCCTGTCTTTGATTGCTTGCCCTTATTGGTTTCACCTGTGTCTCGTTGTCTCCCCTACCTGAGTGTATTTAGTGTTCTTCCTTTGTTCTGTTTCAGATCATCTTTGTTACTGTTGTTAAGCGGCCTGGCCTTTGGTCCTTGTGTTTTGGTTTTTGGACTTTTGTCTGCTCCCACTTGGACTCATTTGCCTGGTTGGACTGTTTTCCTGTTTTTTTTATCTCTGCCTGCCTGACTACCCATGTAAACCTTGTGTTCTCTAGTAAATCATTGAAATCATCCTGTCTGCCTTGGCGGTCCTTTCCCTGCTTGACACACTGCAACGCAGACTTTACTTTCACTTTTGCAAAGTGCTATTTTCAGATCCAAGGTTGCCATACTGTAACAATACTCTAAAATAATGTTTCATTTACAACACACTGTTGCCCACATTTTGGGACAACACACGTCTAATTTTCAACACTGAGTGATGTGTCTATCACTGGGGTCATTCTGTGTCAGACAGAGATAAACGTCTTAGGTGGGAAACCATTTTTAGGGTTCAAAATCTTCAGACATAACTCCTAGAACCATGAAATTTGGTAGGGGCACAGAAAAAAAACTGTACAACAGATCTAAAAGATGTACAATCAATTGAGGAATAATCACCTTTTTGCATCATTGTTATCCTTTGTTACTTGTAGTATAGCATTAATCTCCACACAAAATGCTCACATATAGACCCTGTTTCAAACAAATTTCGGTCCTAGGAATGAATCCACATTGCCATTTTGGCATCTCGCAAAGGCAACAAATCACAACCTTGGCTTGTCATACTTGCCATATGTCGGATTCTGTTTGTTAGATCCCTTGAAATTTGGTATTACATCAATCAAATACTGTATTTTTAGCTGGAAGTATGAAAACATCCATATTTATATAATTTAGGGGACTGCCTGCCAAACCACCCATTTTGCACTCTTTTCCATTTTCAAGGGCCACTAATGAAAAATATGACATCTGCTTGTACTTTTCAATCATTTGGATCTGTTGTACACGGTTTTATCTGTGCCCCTACCAAATTTAATGGCTCTAGGAGTTATATGTCAGAAGATATTGATATATAGATATAATAAGATAATGCATATTTTCATTCCCAGTGGCAAAAAACTATGCAATTCTCAAAATGCAGCCGAAATATTTTAACCAATTTTTTTTTGTTCTCAAATAGCATATACATAAGGTTTGAACAAAATCTAAAATGTAAACAAAAACCTCTGATTTGACATGGAATGACCCAATGTCAATTTAACTTGGTACACACCTATAAGCCAACACTATAAACAGCAGAGCCACTGAACCAGCTCAGCTCTATGAGTACGATCAACACCTTATTATGGCAAATTATGTCATTGAAAAATCAACACTTAAAGAACAGTCCAACATTTTGGGAACTACAGTTTTTTTCTAGTTTTACCCAGAATAAGACGATGACATACGTATGTGTACAGTTCATTCTTGAACTTGGAAACAGTAGTTTGACAAAATAATCTTCTCTCATGTCCACTTACTAGCGTTTTCAGAGCTTTCTGACAATCTGAGTTTGCTCAGCTGTCATGGAGATGATTCAGTGTCATGTGATCAAATGAAGTATAGAACTTTGGCCATGTAATAACAGGTGTTTGCATCTGGAGGGCAGCTCATAACCCATATATAATCTCCCCTATGTATAACCACAAACAAGTGTATTTCCCAAAATGTCATACTGTTCCTTTCACAATGTAAAAAATTGCTGTGCCTTTAGTTGAATGGTAGTA